>NC_056734.1:279198813-279211313 GCF_019279795.1 Protopterus annectens
ACATATGTGGTGGTGTTAGTGTTGCATTGCGTGGCATTCATCTACTATACCTACACAGGTGTAATGTTGCTGCATATGTGGTTGGTAGTACATTATGGTCATTGTATCATCTTTTGAATCACTTGTCATTTCACTACCTCTTGGAGAACCTTTAATGTAGCCCCATGCATCAACTGTCTTCTTTTTTTTCTTCTGGCCACATGACATCCTTCCTGCAGAGGAGTGGAGGATGTCCTCGTGTCAAATATGTATACACACATCATGAAGCAGAGTCCTTCCATGAGCCACTGAAAGCCATCTCCAGACCATTGCATGTGTGATTGCTAATTCTGTCATGGTGTACTGCATATGTCCCATATAGACAGTGGTAGTATGTAATGCCATTCAACAAATACACATATACACACATAGTCTTACTATCTGCCATCACATAAATATAGGGAGTTTGTTTTAAATAATGTCATAATGTCTATGATTTTATGTGATGTTGGCCATTAGCTTAATAATGTCTTATGACCCATTGAACATTTGCCATGTCAATGTTGCTGTCACTGACATGTGCTATGTTGAGGTGTGTGGATGTACAGTATGCCTACAAGAGGGTATTGCACTCTGTGATGTGAGCTAATGTATTGAGGGCCACTGCTGCCATTTTATTACATGCTCCTTCTATAACAGCTGTAGTAATATGCCTCCTGAGAACTGTTGACATGGTATGATACACTTATATGCATATTGTTGGCTTATTAAGATGTGTTGTTGTGGATTAGATCAACATTCTACACAGTTCTCATTCAACCATCACAGTGACACTTGTTGTATGGCACAGGTGTGCATGTGTCTACCTACCATCATTAAATGCTCTGTGACAGGAATCAGTATCAACTCATACTGATTACATGGATATATAAGTCTTTTGTTTCATTCATGTGTTATAATGTTGTGATATACATAAAAATATCACATTTTTATTCAGTCGCAACCTTGTGAAATTCATTGTATGAACACTTGTACAGCTATTCCCAAGGACTATTGAGGTGGTCAGCAGCACTATTGTGTGACTATCAACATTTGTGTCAGGAAATGTTCTGCATGAGCCACAAACAACTGATTTTTAATGTGTTGTTACAAGGCATCAGGCCAATCAAATACAGTTTCCCCATGAAATACATATAGGGATATGTTGTGCAATTGAAGTAATTACGTGACATTGATGCATTTGTATGACTGTGTGAACAGTACCAGTATGTGGCATGTGATACATCACCAAGTTTGTATTTGGAGGTGTATTCACAAATCATTTATATCAATAACTGTGAAATGCTAAGGGAAGTACACATCTAAGCACAGAGCTATTTGTGGATGCCACCAGAAAATAGACAATCTGCTAGCTGATAGTTTGTCTCACACTTCACCCCCATCACCATTGACCATCAGCCAAAGTATACATGCTAACATTACTCAGTTTATTTTATCAGGCAATTAGCTCATCTGTGTGCTGTCTACAACTAATAATGCAGAATCAATGGGCCCTGACAACATCCCAGGTTGCATATAGTGTATATTAAAACCTGACCTAGCAAACACAGTTGGATCCTACTTCAACACAGCCTCCAGACAGCCTATTTCTTATGCAAACAGTATTAACACACACAAAAGATTGTTGCCAGTGCCATGGAGACACAGGAGATGAACAAAAATCATTGGGAGATTAGTTCTTCTATGAAAGCAAATACACAAGCTACTTACAGTGTAGACAGCACACCCCTATAAGCAGACAAAGTGGTATCTGACCTGTGTACTTAGGTAGACAGTATACAGATCTTCCACCAGCATGTACCCACAGTGGTGACTAATCCCTTGTATGTAGCACAACTCCTGAGTATGTGCAGAACATTCACATCAAAAGGCATTATAGTCCCATTGTTCTCAGTCCTCATCACACCAATAATTGAGTACAATGCATCCTTTTGCATGTACCGCCCAACATATCTTCTAGGGATAATTTACTTAAGTGTATTACTTGGGCCACAGCTCTCACACATCTTATCGGCCTACATAATGATCTTTTTGATGCATAACCATTAGGAGTTGACAATGCAGACTTCTCTTCAAGGTGTACTACCAGATGCATGTGTGATAAATGTTCCTGTGATGCACCCAGTAAATACATAGCTCATTGACAACACTGATGGCATGGGTTACATTCATGCAAGTGTGGATTGTGGCATGTATATGCCATGCAAATGTGCCAACTAGCCAGGCTTGCTTGTAATTTAAACTACATGTGTAACAGTGTCCTTCTTAACACCTCTGAAATGTGTTACTTTTTGAGGAAGGTCAGCTTGCTTCCCCATATAGATCATTGACAAATCATTACAGTTGTACAAGTGTGTTCATGCAGAACATATGTAATAACTCACAATCACATATTTTATGTCACTGACACAGATTCATGATGGTATTATTCTAATATTGTCCATGATTGTATGTGCTTTTGTCTACTGTTATCCATGAGCCTGTTGCTATGTGTCATGCTTGGTTGAGATCTATGGTGACATTACATTCATATTCAAACAACTCATTTTGCACAGCTTCACAATATGCACCTACCCCCTATTGTATATACCATCCTTGCTAAATGTACTCTTCGGTGATCATGTCAGGGTGCTTATATCACAACCAATCTTCTCCATTGATATGTGAGCTTGTGTGACAGTCACATAATATAAAATAACTATGTGATGATATGACCTTACCTACACAGGATGTATTAACAGCATTACATATTGTATCATGTACATATGTGATTACTGTTCATTCTACAATTGTCTTGTCTTTGTGGTGCATGTACATTATAGGTTCATAGGTTCATAGGTTCATACTAGGCTATCTGCCCAAGGGCATTTATAAGCCTAGCCCATAGTTATGTGGCTTTCGCCACCCTTTTAGTTTGAATAAAAACTATGCCTATCATTTTGCTGTGCCTCTGTCAAGCAGTGACACTGAAGTAATCCCTGGGGTATATCTGCGATCTCCCATCCATTGGTCAAGATTCCTCTTGAACAAGGCCAGCGAGGTGCTCTGCCTCACATGTACCGGGATTTTGTTCCACAGCACAGGGAGTCTCTGGGTGATGAATCTGTCCCTCCAGCACGTTCTATTTATAACAGTGTCAAGGTTTAAGTCTCCTGCCCTTGTGGTTCTGAGGGATCTAGATTTTTTGAGGTGAAGCATATTCATCAAATCTGGGTTTGACATGGCCTTATATGTCAGGCACAGGTCACCTCTGAGCAAGCGGTATGAGACTGAATAGAGCTGGAGTTCTTTCAGTCGGGCAGCAAAAGACATATTTTTGAGACCCTTTATCCTTTTGGTGAGGAACTTTTGGGGCCTTTCAAGCTGCAGCAGGTGTCTGGTCAGATACATTCCGAACGGGGCATTGTACTCAATCATAGGTCTAATGAGTGATGAGTACAGGGGGACGATGACCTCCCTTGATATAGATGTGAATCCCTTCATGATCAGGTGGGCGATATAGAAGGTTTTCCTAACTACTTTAGCAACATGAGTGTCAAACGAAAGGCTACTGTCAACCTGGGTCCCCAGATCCCTGATGACTTTTTCTGTGCTCAGTGGATTGCCACCTATATGGTAGCTAGGGGTAACCTTGTTTTTCCCGAAGGGTATGACTATGCATTTTTGGCGTTTAACTTCAGGCCATGGCTCTGGCACCAGTTATCCATTTCTGTGAGGCCCTTCTGGAGGATATCTGTGTCAGATGTGTTTTCGACTATGGCGCCCAGTTTGCAGTCATCTGCAAACTTTGTCAGCCATAACCCTCATGTGTTTGCTTGTACTTCAGAAAAGTAGATGCCGAACAAGAGTGGACCCAGGACTGAGCCCTGTGGGACACCACTTGTGACAGGCTTTGAGTCTGACATGGCTCCAGCAACTCTGACCCTATGGGTTCTGTCACTTAGCCAGTTTGCAACCCATCTTGTGATGTATGGGTTTACATTCAAGCTGATGAGTTTTTCGATGATACCTGAGTGGGGTATTGTGTCGAAGGCCTTTGCTAGGTCGAGGTAGGCTGTATGGACTGCCTTTCCCTCATCAATGGCCTTGGTGACTATCTCGAAAAAGTCATCCAAGTTTAAGAGGCAGGATCTGCCTTTGACAAAGCCAAACTGGGTTGGATCCAAAGTCTGCAAGTTCCCTATGTCTTTATTTATGAGTTCCATTATGATCCTCTCCATGGCTTTGCAGATAAGGCTTGTCAAGCTAATGGGGTAGTAATTTCCAGGGTCTGTGGAGGCACCGCCCTTATGAAGTGGGATCACAGTCGCCGTGCGCCACTCCTTGGGTACGTATCCTGAGGTGAGGCTAAGATTAAACAGCTGTCCTAACTGTGGGTTTAATTCCTCGTTGAGTTCGTGAAGCACACAGCCGGGGACACCATCCGGTCCCATGGGTGCTGTGTTTTTTGCCTTAGTGAGGGCAGTTCTCACCTGGGCGTTGGAGATGTTTGGGGGGCTACAATCCTCTGGAATAGATATCTCTCCTTTTGGGAGGGGAGAAGTTTGCACTGAACCTGTCAGCCAGTATGTTGGCAATGTGTGTAGGTTCAGTAATTTTCAAATCATTTTGAACTAATTCTGAGCATATCTGGGAGTTTCCTCCTAGGTTTCTAACATAGCTAAAGAAGGCCTTATGATTGTCTTTAGAGTCCTTGGCGATTTTTCTCTCAAAATTTGCCTTGGATGATTTTATGAGAGCTCTTAGTTTTTTACTTATAATGATCAAAGGTGTCTTACCTTTCAAGGATTTTGCTCTATCTTGTAGTAGCTTCCTCCTTTTGTTGTAGAGCTTGTTTATGGCTGGGGTCCACCAGACTGGATGCTTGCCTTTGGTACAGAGTCTTAGTTTTGTTTGGGATTGCCTGATCCATGCAGTCCTGTAGGTGCTGGTAGAAGGCATTTGTAAGTGATTCAGCAGTTTGAGTAATGTTTACCACTGGCTCAGGGGCCTTAAAGGAGACCACACCAGTTTTTAGAAGTGTGAAATTGGCTTTTGAGAAGTTTTTCACTGTGGTCTCTTTTGTTTCAGGTGGGGGCGGGATGAGGACCTCCAGCGAGATTAGTTTATGATCTGATCTCACCAGTGAGGGGTATACTTCCAGTGTTGAACATTTTGATCCCATGTTCATGATGATGAGATCAAGTATGTTTTCTCCTCTTGTGGGGATGGTGACTAGTTGTTCCATGGCATTTGAGTTTATGAACTCCAGGAATCTTTGGGTTAGAGTGTTCGGGCTTGAGTAGTGTTCCCAGTCTATATTAGGGTAGTTGAAGTCACCTAGTATGATGGTGTTTGGAGATACATTTATCCCCTCCAATGTTTTCAGGAAGGCCATGTGAGGTTCCTGAGTTTGAGAGGGTGGCCTGTAACATGCTACAAATTGCAGAGCAGTCTTGCCTATGGTTAATTGCACCTGGATGGTCTCCAATGCATCGTGCGTTGCCACCAACCTTGAGGTGTGGGTGTCCTTTATGAATATGGACACCCCCCCTCCTTTCTTGGTGTTGTCTGGATTTTGGGGCAGGAACGCATGATATGAGGTGAAACCTGTTAGTGCTGGGGTGCTCTCAGGAGCCTTGAACCAGGTTTCTGTCACAGCACAGACATCGATGTTCTCCATATTGAGAAGGGCCTCGAGTGCGTGCATCTTGAGATTGAGACTTCTGGCATTGAGCAGCATTACCCTTAGTTTTTTTCCTTTTTGCTGTTCTAGGGTGGTAGGTTTAGAATTTGAGCCTTGCCTAAAAAAGGCGCTATGGGGGTGGCAAGAGCCTTTGCCAATATCCGGAAGCCCAGGGGTGACAGGTGCAAGCCGTCCCTTGCGAAGCAGCGTGGCTTGTCCAGCATGTCATCCCAGGCAGACAGACATTGGATCCCCTTTGAATGACACCAGAATTTAAGCCAATTATTAAAGCTGATCATCTTATCACTGTATTGTGGCATCATTCTAGGTGAAGGTAGGATACTGCTCAAGGTCAGGGTCATACCTGCCTGGGCTACATAATCAGAGAGCTCCTCGATGTCCCTTTTCATGTAGTCCAAGGAGGTATGTCTCAGGTCGTTGATACCAGCGTGGACAATGACTGAGTTGTACTTGTACCTGCTGTTGAGAGACCTGAGTGCTTGTGTTATGTGGCGGATTCTAGCGCCCGACAGGCAGCTTACTGTGACCTTCTCCTTACTCAGTCTGGTGAGCGGGACGTCAGTGTGTCTGACTATGGAATCACCAATGACAAGTGTGTCTGGCATTTTGTTTGGCCTTAAGGGCTGTGACTGTTTGACACTCTGACTGTGTGGTCTATGTGTTGCATGTGTTGGGTCGTGAGGTGGTAGTTGTTTGGGTGTCTGCTTTGGTGGCCTCTGCTGTTTTGGTAAATTTTTGATCAGAGCCTCCAGTATGTCTTTGTGTGAGTATGTGTATGATTTGAAGTTGTGATGGTACCATGTGTGACTGGGTATGTATTGTGTGTGGTTACCTTCTCCTCCTGTCTGGTCTTGCCAGTCCTATGTTGAGAGAGCTCAGCCTCCAGTTTGGCCGTATAGTTGCATCTCTCGCATGTATTTGTGTTTTGTGGGAGAAGGAGAGGATTGTCTGTGTACATGAGGCAATTGTAACATTGCCTCAATATTCCCAGGTTCACCAGTTGAGCTGGAGAGGACACTAGCAACTGATCCTCGACATACTAGAAGTAGTAGATAAAGAGACTTTCAAAGGACTCCGGGGAAGTGGGTTTTAGGCTGGTGGGGTACTATCTATAATAAGAGTGCTTTATCAAGGTGCAAGTACTGTAGGAGTAAGTGCTAGGCTTTACAGATAGAGAATAGTCTACTTGGGAATCAAGTAGAGATGAACTTTTCAGTTATAGGATATGCTGGTTAGATCAGCAGTACAGCTCGAGGAAGGTAGTTCTAAGGGAAAATTTGAAGAGTGGAATTTAGATGGCACGAATAGTTTAACCTTGTTTAACCGCCGCTGCTCTTGTGTGCAACAGTGGCAACTCCGCGCTAAATCGCGCTCACGTGCGTTTAGCGTGTTTTATAGCAGGGGGCTGAAGGGAGCTAGGAATTGGCCCAAAACGACCAATGGACTACTAGTTTCTGGCTGAAACTTCACCAAATCGGACAAAAAGGCCGCTCAGTGCTTCCCACTCCCACTGGTAAGCAAAGAAACTTCCCTCCCTCCTAATAAGGCAATGGATCAGAAAGAGGAACTAAAAACAAAGCCCAGGGATCAGCAACTCTGAAACTGGACTACTCTAGTTCAGTAAGGTGGGAAAACAAGAGATTTTTTTGTTTTTTTACAGAGACAAGGAAAAAAACAGACAGTAAATGCTATAAATGCTGTAAATTGGCTAGCGCACTTTAGTGTGTAGCCTACAGAAACAATTTTCAACAATTAGTAACTTAAAGTGCAATAAACAGTGTAAAATCCAGAAATCATTTAAAGTAGCAGTAAAACAGGTGAAATGCAGTCGCTAGCTTAATAACAGTGGGAAAGCCACAAAAAATACTTATATCTGGTAGAAAGTCACTCTTTTAGCTCTCTGCTGCTTGGATCACTCTGCAGGCCACCACGAGGATCTGTGCTGAGTTGGTACAAGCTGGAAAACGCGCGTTTAGCGTGTTTTATAGCAGGGGGCTGAAAGGAGCTAGGAATTGGCCCAAAACGACCAATGGACTACTAGTTTCTGGCTGAAACTTCACCAAATCGGACAAAAAGGCTGCTCAGTGCTTCCCACTCCCACTGGTAAGCAAAGAAACTTCCCTCCCTCCTAATAAGGCAATGGATCAGTAACAGGAACTAAAAACAAAGCCCAGGGATCAGCAACTCTGAAACTGGACTACTCTAGTTCAGTAAGGTGGGAAAAAAAGAGATTTTTTTTTTTTGTTTGTTTTTTTACAGAGACAAGGAAAAAAACAGACAGTAAATGCTATAAATGCTGTAAATCAGCTAGCGCACTTTAGTGTGTAGCCTACAGAAACAATTTGCAACAATTAGTAACTTAAAGTGCAATAAACAGTGTAAAATGCAGAAATCACTTAAAGTAGCAGTAAAACAGGCGAAATGCAGTCGCTAGCTTAATAACAGTGGGAAAGCCACATGCCCTTATCTGCTCTACATTACCATGCTTCATTTGTCCTCCTCCCCTTTCTTCATTGCTACCATTCATGTATGTGGCCTTTTTCGATACACACACTTCGCCAGAATAATTATTTATAATGCAGTCTATGTACCCTTGATGATCACCACCAAAACTTTATTTCAGTAGGGGTAACACAGGTTTGTGGAGTACTCTGCACTGACTACACTTTCCTATAATATGTTAGAATCTTATGCATTGCCTTATGTTAAACCCTGGTAGTCACTGTGGCTTTCTGTGCAATCATGTAGAACTAGTTTGCCTTTAGGTAAACATGCCTGCACATCAGCAGGTGTTTTTGCTGCTTTACACGGTTTCTTGGGAAGCAGCACTGTTGCTGGCCATGAAACTGCACTTGTATTTGTGTGGGTATGATATGAGGCATGTATATGCAATTAGCACTGCCACTCAATGAGATAACATGTAAACTCCATGTTGACTTTGTGATAAGCCTGCAAAGAGTTTATTGAATCTCCAGGATGGGATTAATCATATTGTTTCCTAGTGCAATGCCTTTGATATTAATAAAAAAATGAAAATTGGTAGCATTGTTCCAGGCATGTTATTTTAATATGTTAATGTTTAAAAAAGATAAAGCTTATTAATTAAACCTTAATGATTTTATAACTATAGACCAAATTTTTTCTTAGGATGTGCCTGGATGAAACATCCTTTGTTGATTTAATTGCTCTACACAATCTACTTGATTTAACAGTTAGGAAATGACTATTAAAATCAGGAAGCTTGAAGCCTCACACTTCTTTGGGTAAATATATTCTAAGCACAATTACTGACTTAGAACATGAGGTAAATTTTCTTCTTTTGAGGTAAAACCTGACATATAGAATTAATGAAAATGAGAAACTATTGAAAAATTAATAGCCACTGATGTAGTTCAATCATATAAAATGTTATTCCTATATCTAAGTAAATAGTGATAATTATTATTATTCTTGTAGATCAATATATGTGTATATACCTTTAAGAAGCTATCCAAGGGCTTGCACTAGAGGTTAAACACTGAGCATGTGCGAGCCTGACTGCCATTTTGTAGTTAGCTGTTGAGATGTGAATGTGTGCATGTAAGCTCTGTTTATTAGTTAGTTCGTTCATATTTGAAGATGCTGCTATCTATCCTGATGAGTTTGTATATATTAAAGCATCTGAACGAAACCGCAAGCCTTCTTATTATTTTTGGTTCGTGACAGTGATTTAACTCTGAACAAGGCTATTGAGATTTGTCAGATATACGAGCTCACAGAAAAGCACACAAATATGCTTACAAATGAGAACAGCTTTAGAAGGCAAAGTGATAAAGCTCATATTAATAGTATGCAACACTTGGTTAAAAGAAATAGGCCCAAGCAATGGCAGTCCCTGCAGCACCTACTGGTAAACCCCAGAACATTCTAACAAATTCCTGACTTCAAAAAAACAATGCAGTAGGTGAAACAATAAAGCCACAGAGGAGGATCAGGCGAGAAGTTTTAATGATAGTTTTAAAACAGCTTCCACTTCCAACACAAGTCAGCACATATAAACATTCCAAGTTACGTTTTCCGTAACTTGGGACGTTTATATATGCTGACTTGTGTTGGAAGCGGAAGCTGTTTAAAACTATCATTAAAATTTCTCACCTGATCCTCCTCTGTGGCTTTATTGTTTCACCTACTGCATCGTTTTTTTTGGATTATTATTTACATTGGTGCTTTTTGATGATTTTCTTTGGTTTTAAATTCCAGACTTCGCACAAAGTCAGTGAAGCATAAGAATATGTCAGCATGCTCAAAGCATGGGCTCCCACCCACTTTCATTGTCAACTGTCATAACTGTGGCAGCAGTCATGAATCTAAAAGGGAAAAAAATGTAGCTTTTTGTCAACAATGCCACAAATGTAATAAATGGAATCACTTCAAAAAATTCTGTAAATCAAAAGAATTTGGGCACTCTTTTAGTAAAAGGGAACATTTTAAGAAACAAACTGATCAGTTAGACAGTGGCAATTCTACTCTTTATGTTGATGGTGTGTCAGCGCTTCATAAAATGGTCAATGCAGTTGATTTAAAGGCAAAGAATGAAGTATTTTGTACTGTTCGGATAAATGACAAACCCACAGAGCTCAAAGTTGACACAGGTTCTAAGTGCAATGCTATGTCTGCAGAAACATTTGCTTGAGTATGTAAAGGTGAAAGGCTTGAATTGGCAATGTGTGCAAAACTTGTTGCTTATGGAGGTGAGGAAATTCAAACCGAAGGCACAGTAGTGCTTTCATGTTACTCTGCAGGAGGAAGCTACGACTTATTATTTTATGTGATCAAGAGGCATGTTCAGTCATTATTAGGGCTCAGAGACTCTTTGAAAATGGGACTGCTTTCATTTAATAAGGAAGTCCACCATGTTAGCTTGAAAGACCACTATTCTAATTTTGCCCAGCAAATTTTTTCTACCTATGCTAATCTTTTCCAAGACAAACTAGGCTGACTTCCAGTTATGTACTCCATGAAGTTAGACCCAGAGGTTAGTCCAGTTATCAGGCCAGCATGTGAAATTCCAACAGTCATCCAGGGTCAAAGTGGAGTTAGACAAAAATGGTGCAAGAACGTGTAATTTGTCCAGTAGAAACTTCAACTGAATAGGTATCTTCCATGGTGGTAGCTCATAAGGAAAGCTCAGATGACATCAGAATATGCATTGACCTAAGAGATTTGAACAAAGCATTTAAAAGACCTCATCATCCAATGCACACAGTTGAAGAAGTTGCCGCCTTGATGCCAAATGCCACTGTTTTTTCTGTCTTAGATGCAAAGAGTTAATTTTGGCAACTTCAGCTTGAGAAAAAAATCCTCAGTGCTCACTACTTTCAGTATTCCGCTTGGCAGGTACAGATTTTTCGGAATACCATTTTGGATAAATTCTGCAAGTGAAGTCTTTCAATGTGGAATGGAGCAAATTTGTTCTGGGTATCCTTCTGCCATTATAGTAGATGACATACTAGTAGGAGGTCATGATGAAGCATAACATGACAGAAACCTCAGAAAAGTTCTAGAAAGGACACGTCAAATGAATCTTAAGCCTAATACACACAAATGCAAATTCAGGCTACAAGAAGTTCCTTATATTGGGTCATTTATTTTCAAGTACAGGCCTATGACCAGATCCTTCAAAGCAAGCAGCCATTCTCGAGATGCCAGCTCCAGACAATTGTCAAGCCCTGCAATGTTTTCTTGGCATGGTCAATTACTTAAGCAAGTTCATTCCAGACTTCAGGCAACTTTCAACACCACCGAGAGAGCTGACACATAAAGGCATATCCTGGTCCTTGCCAGAGCAACA
Source organism: Protopterus annectens (assembly GCF_019279795.1). NCBI lineage: Eukaryota > Metazoa > Chordata > Ceratodontiformes > Protopteridae > Protopterus > Protopterus annectens. The sequence goes on from NC_056734.1 coordinate 279,210,369, forward strand.
CCAAAGAGCATTTGATGTCCTGAAACAGAGATTTGCCATTCTGCTGACACACAGATACTTTGATGTTCACAAACCATTTACACTTTCCTGAGATGCTTCAAAATTTGGACTCAGTGCAGTTATTTTACAAGAGGATCAACCTGTTGCCTATACATCGAGAACTCTTACCCAAACTCAACAGCAGTACACCCAGACTGAGAAAGAGCTTTTAGCAATTGTGTTTGCATGTTCAAAGTTCCATGATTATGTTTATGGTAGACCTATCCAGATCAAAACAGACCACCAACCACTATCAAAACAGACCACCAACCACTAGTCACTATCCTGAGAAAGCCAATGCATTCAGCTCCAGCCACACTGCCAAGTATGACACTGAGATTGCAAAAGTACAATTTCATCTTGCCTACAAGATAGGCAAACTTCTTCATCTTGCTGATATGTTATCCAGATCACCTAGAAATACCACTGAACAGAGTGAAAATCAAGGTTCTCATTTGCTTGATGATTTTGATGTAATGGAAGTGCATAATTTTTCTTCCACATGTCTTGATGAGTTGAGAGTTCACACAGCCACAGATCCAATTTTACAAAGGCTCACCCACTTTATCAATCAAGGATGGCCATCAAAGCAAGCTAGTTTACCTCAAGAAGTGCAACCTTATTTTCCATACAGAGATGAGAGTTTGTCTGACAAAGGTATCATAATCATGAAAGGTGCAAGAGTAATTGTTCCAAAATCTTTGCAACCTGAGTACATTACTATCTTCATCGTGGTCACCCAGGAATGGAATCTACTAAAAGAAGGGTGAGAGAGATAGTATTTTGGCCTTCTATGTCACAAGATATTGAGAGAGCGCTTTCTTCTTGTTCAGTATGTAATAGAACAAAGCATCATCAACAGAAAGAACCACTTCAGCTTAACCAGATTCCGAAACTACCTTGGTC
>NC_056734.1:279216313-279266313 GCF_019279795.1 Protopterus annectens
GATGATGTTTTACTTATGTTTTGCACCCCCATGTGGGGGGTTGTGGCTCCACACCCCATGCATATTATATATACAAACTCCAAGATCTCATTACCATGAGAAAGAGTGTAAATTTCCCAATCCCCACTGTAGTGTGATCTCTAGTCAGAATGTTGACCTCATATGAGCGAATGCACACTAGCATTTGCTAAAGTGGATTCAAACATTTTTAGATCGGCGTTAGGGAAACTGGGAACCATGCATTCAAGAATCCCAGTTTCACGTAACCGCCATTCAACATTTTTAAAGTAAACCATATATATATATATATATATATATATATATATATATATATATATATACATAGGTCTACCTGAAAACACCGAACGCTGACAATGCCGACAACGAGGTAACCGACACTGGAAGATTGACAACGGAGATGACTGACGATTGAAAATCCCGACGCTGAGAACACCGACATGTTAACGTAAGTGTATGATAGTGATGGATGTTAGGGTCAGGGTGCGGGTAAGGTAAGTGTATGAGAGTGATAGACTTTAAGGTTAGGGGCAGATTAAGTGCGTTAGGGTTAGGGTGCGGGTAAGGTAAGTGTGTGATAGTGACAGACTTTAGGGTTATAGGTGGGTTAAGTGAGTTAGGGTTAGGGCGCAGGTTAGGTGAGTGTGCGACAGTGACGGACCTTAGGGTTAGGGTTTGGGTTAAGGTTAGTGCATAGATAGTTGTGTATGTAAGGTTTAGTGTAGGTTTGTAAGGTTTTTGGTGTTCTTGTGTTGTGTGTGTGTTTTACGGAAAAGGTATTTATTTTGTTTTGTTGATTGTCGAGATTGTGGTTTGTCGGGCATGTAAAGTTTCGTGTTTTTGAACTTTCGGTTTTGTGGTGTCAGTTATCTCATTGTCGGTGTTTTCAGGTAGACCCATATACATATATATATATATATATATATATATATATATATATATATACACACACACACACATAGGTTCATTGGTTGGTACTAGGCTAGCGGCCCTAGGGCCTATACAAGCCTAGTCATAACAATTCCCTGGCTATTTCTTCCCACAATATTTACTTCCCTGGACTCCTGTCTATATATAATATGGCCAGAGTTATGACTCACAAGTGTTGTCACAGGAAGTGAGCTGCTGTTGTTGAAACAAGTATGAAGCTGATATTCTTGTGGAAATTATTAACAAGGATATAAATAATTCTCTCTCTCTCTTTTGATGATGAGGTGAACACTGCCTGGAACATGAACACACATATTCAACAGTTTCTCAAATTTTTGGTATACTATTGAAGTATGTATTTAACATGGATAACATGAGGTAAGGAAGTTTTATACATATGACACATATTAACTACACGTTCACTGTGACAATGTTGTGAAGGTTAAGAAGCTCACCCTTGTGCCTCATTTGGTTGAACTAGAAAACACAATGATGTAGTCAGCACAAGTAACAATGACACCGTAATAAATCCATCCTTTAATAAAAATGTTCATCACAATAAATAAAAGATTGAGTGCTTTCATGATTATTTTGTTGGACTTCATCAGAACAACAAAATAAATGTTGTACAATTTAAGTGTGCTGTAATCACGTGTTCAAAACTGGTGTCATTTTAAATCTTAACTGTGCCTTAAACTATACTATATATATGCATACATATAAAAATGTCAACTCTTGTAATGAATAAAAATAAAATACAAAAATAAAAAAAAAAAACATTTAGAAATCATCACATGCTAATATTTTGCAGTTTAGCAGCTCTAATTTGCCAAACAATAGTCAAAGAAATGGATTCATTGATGCCTGGAACCAATGTTGCATTAAGTGATAATTGCCATGTAAGTTCCTTATATTCTAAAGTGTATTCCCAATTACATTCTCTAATAGGTTTATTCACTTTATGTATAATAAAAAATAGAAATCTCTTAAAATGTTTATATAATGCATTATTCATGTTATGTACGTTAATGCCATTCAAGTATTCATATATTCTAAATATGTCATGTTTGCATTCATATTATGTAACAGTGTCCTGAACCCCAAGGCACCACCTTTGTTCAAGTAACAGTATATGCATCTTTAGTTTTCTGATCCTTATTGTATGATAATTATGGCTAATGTAACAGATACTGACATGAATTTTACCACCATATTTTGCATGAAGCTAAAATATATAATCAATAAAATTACCCTTATTGAAAGACTCTGAAATGGAGCACAGTGCTCAAACAAATCTAATCCAAAATACTGTAGCCCATATAACATCTGCTTACATGATCCATCTGTAATGAAACCTCAGTAATGTTTTATTTACATTTTGCCTGATGTGTGTGTGTAATATCTATTAAAAACAAATTAATCCAGCATGTACAGTGCAGTACTTCTGAACCAGCCTATTCTGTGAGGTCATTTGCCAACCAAGGATGCATCCATATACACAAATAATGCATAGGCTGTTAGAGCTACTGTCTCTGATAGACAGAGGCAAACAGTAATACCCAAACTAACACCACCACATAACCCCTAGAAACTTCATACCTCCTCCTAATAAATGCTCATTATGCGTAGGGACTGATTGGGTTGAGTTGCCTGGCTAGGCTTTTAAAGGCCCTGATGGTTGTTAACCAAGTATATACCTATGAAGTTATGAACCTATGCACTAATTGTGTATATGGGTGCATTCCTACTTGGGAAATAACCCCCCAAAACAGGTTGGTTTAGAAGTTCTGTACTGTACATGTTGAATGAATCTGTTTTAAGCAGATATTACACACACCAGGCAAAATGAAAATAAAAGCATATTTATGTGAAGGATGTCCCAAACAATGGAGGAGATCCATTAAAACATATGAAGTACAGACAACCATGAAGCAGAATATTCCATAATTCTGAGATTCTTTGTACACTCCTTTTATAACAGGTCCAGGAGATATTTGTACACTTTTAAGATCCATAAATGGAAAATGAAAAAAAAACGATTCATTCTAAAGATGTCCTACTTGTGTAGCTGTTTTATGTCTCAGTGGGTATTTGTAGCATCTGTAATTAAAAACATACATGTACCACTAGGTTTCTGCATATAATGCATACCTCTCCGTTGTCTATATTGTTGGAGAATGTCCAGATGTTTGCCTCAAGGTTTTGTGGGTTCTTAATAATGTTTTTCTGGCAAATCATTGAGGACCAAAGTCACTAAATAATGACATACATTTGATTTTCAGATTTCATACCTTTCACAAAATTCACAGTAATGCAAAAATCTGTTATTCTATAAACTTACTAAATTTATAAGAGCAATATTTAAAAAATCTCCCTGTTTAGGGCCTTTATCCCAACATTATTTTGTCTTTATACATAATTCTTATACTAAGAGATTGAGAGGTATGATACAATATTGAAACATAACCTGTGAAATTCTTTACGACTGGGATTCATAGATAAGTTGCTTGGCATGTAATACAAATTGGCATGGGAAACAGCCAAGTACAGATTTGTCCATAACAATAGCAAATCACATTTATATGTTGGTTTTCTCTCTAAATATACCATAAGCTTGCTTTTTTCTCACTTTGTATTGGAGTCCCTGTTTGTATCATACTAACTTACCTTTGATTTCTCTATAAACTGCTTAAAATTCCTCTAACTATTAAATCATTATCATATAACTTGTATCAATTCTTAGCCAATGTTTTCATATTATGTCTAATTTGGTATATCTAACCTGTATTTGTTTTTATGAATTATTTTTTAAAGACTGTAAAATGCTGTTCTTAAAATGTTTTGGAATACTTTGGAGCCTGGGTCTCCACTGAAAATGGACTCCTACCTTGATGGATTTTCCTGGTAATCAAATGTCAATAAATAAATAAATAAAGTACAGAAAATAGATACAAATGCCAACATTATTAAATGAAAATGAAAACAGGTAGTGAAATGAGGTTTTAATCACACTTAAATGCATGCAAGGTGAGCAGATGCAATTCATAGTAATAAAATGGTAAAGCACACCAAAGTTTTTGGAAGTGCAATAGTGATAATGGTTGTAGCAACAGCATCAAGTGAAGTGTTTAGTGCCACAACTTCCTGCCAGTATGTACAATATGTCATCTGGCACTAATGAAGAGGTCACCATCAGCAGGTGACATGCCATTAATTCACTGATCAAACCATGATTGGTCAATTTATAGAAGATCTGGACATCGTATGGGCTTTAGTTGACATGTGCTATCCCACAAATGGAATTTATAAGAATGAATGTTATTCATATACTTGTGGAGTGCAAGTTATGTATAGGTGTCTCTACTTTAGAAACAAAATGGGGACTCATTGAGTGTTTCATATACCTTGCCTATATAATACTCAATACGTTCCTCAATATAATGCTTCCACATGTGGAGGGTCATATATGGTTTCCTAGCACACCACAGGAAGGAGGCAACTCTGTGGATGCTTTCTACAGTATCACACATCTCTCTGAGGTACTGGATGCCTTACAGTGCACACATGTAACAGTAAAAGATCTACCTGTTCTACTGTCAAATCAAATCTTGAACAAGAATGGTTACCAGTCCATGACCTGTGAGAGAGTGTGATGAAGGCATGAGCCAAAAGCAGTTTGCCCATGTATTATTTTGATGCACTTTGTTATTTTTGTACATTTAATATATTATATTTATAACTATTAAAATTATTCACTGTTTGCGTGCTGGCCATTATTTTTAGTTTTGAACTCTTGTAGTACTTGTGTAGCTTGAGTCCTGATTAATATATGTATATAATGAAAGCACTAATTAGCAGATATGTGAAAGGTGCATGAATTCAAAAACAACATGTAATGCATTTGCTAACAGCCTGGGATAGCCCACTGATTGCATGTATCCCTTTTCAGGGGCATCCCAGGAGCACTGTCTGAAGTAACATGGTCAAAGTCAAACAGTAGACAAAGGAAGGCTGAGAGAATCAAACCCTCACTACAGGAAACACACGCACACACACACACACACACACACACACACACACACACACACACACACACACACACACACACACACACACACACACACACACACACACACTCACACATGCACATCCAGGTACACAAGCATATACCCATACACGTGCATGCACAAATGTGATTATCAAATACAGCCCCTTTAGTTATGGAGTACACTTTAGATGTTTGTCTGAGAGCAAAAAAATGAACAAATATATAATGACTTAGAAGTGCATTTCAGCTGGCTGCTGTGAGAACAAGTCCAGTATAACCCGTTGTACCCTTCCAATACCTTATCTCAAGAATCATAGAAAATGACTCAAAATTAAGAACTTATTTTAATACTGCTCTTGTATATGTATACGTAAAGTGGCTAGTATAACATGTTTTGCATTAGCAAGTATTTTCTGATGGACAAAATCTGAAACTCACATCTGTCATTTAGTGACTGCAGTCTGCAAAACTTTTCCAGAAAACCACAAATTATTGCGAAAAAACACAGATGAGCAGAAAAATAGAGGTCATTTCAGAACTATGTCCTCTGAACATCGAAATGCACACACACACACACACACACACACACACACACACACACACACACACACACACACACACACACACACACACATACACACACACACACACACACACACTAACAGTTAACAAAGTGAAGGGCATAAGCCACCCAATATCACCTTTTCACCTATAGGCTGTATCACTGTGCATCTTCACCTGGGTGATCTTTCATTTCATCTCTAAAACACCTCTCCTCATCTTCTATCTACTTCACCCAGAGTCATAAACAAATATTCCCACAATCTCCATAAATATTCATTTACAAACATAAACAGATATTCCCACAAACTCCATAAATATTCATTTACAAACAGACTTAGTCCTGCTGTGCCCTTCATCTTATACCTCCTCTCTACTCAGCTCTTTCTTTCTTTTTTCATTTCTTTCTTTCCCTTTTATCAGAATCCTTCCAAACTTAATTACTTCCGCCATTATCTTCTACTTAAACCATCTTACACTTCTTAAATCTATCCACCACAAATACTAACTTAACAAGTTTTTGTTACCTCCAATGGTAACACATCTGGTGGATACTGCTCATATCATATACATGTATCTAGTTTAATTGTACCCTGTAATCTTTTTAAATTGTATGCAACACTTTTATATTAATCTGTGATTGTTATAATTTCTCATGTTCAAATGCAGTCAACGTTATTGTTAATCTGTACTTATATTCTTTGTTGGTGTTTTCTTCTTGGGTCTCCTTTGAAAAGGGACTTTGTCCAGCTGGACTGGACTTTCCCACTAAACAAAAGCAACTAACTAACTGACTAACTAACTAACTAACTAACTAACTAACTAACTAACTAACAAATAAATATATTTGTATCTGTCCAATTGGGCCAGTTACTACTATTTTCATGGGAGACCAAAAGGTGTCTTTAGGGATATCAGTGGAATTTCCATTCTCTTTGATGGAGGAGTCTGAAGACTACATTTGTGAAAATGTTATTTGGAATGATGGCCAGGTGTGTGTTGAATCAGAATAGAAGAGCAGAAGAAAATAGTTACAGCTATCACCTGAAAATAGCCCTAGGAGTTTCCAGGTGAAGGTTTGGATCTTTGGGGGATATTTTAGATTTTTTCATGGACATATATAACAAAAATAACTGGAGATGACTTTTCTAAGTGTTCTGGAGAAACTCAATCTACTTGAATGAGTAATGCTGTGTGTCTACGACCAAGAGATGATGTCATATGCCACCATACTGCTGTGGTACAATTTTGCATCTATAATTATTGATAACTCAAGAACAGAATGAAGAGCTCCGAGTAGGTCTGTTTGTGCTTTTATTATACTTAAGGGGTGAGTCTTTCTCCTGACAGCTACTATTTATTGACTGCTATACTTTATAAATTTTTGTGGTATGAGTTGTCATGTTATACACTTTGGGACTGACTCAGATTAACAGGCAATATTTGACGCAGCAGACAAACTGGAATTTTTTTTACACAATATAATAAAAGATAGTTTGTGGGAATATGGCTAGACTTCATGCATTGCAATCTGAAGCTGAGTAAATTTGTATCTATTTATTGATTATATTTGTTGACAGGGAAAGTCTGACTGGGCTTGAACCACTTTCAGCTCGGTCCCATGGAGAAAATATCCAACAAAGGCATGCATCAGTTAAAGCCACAATTTTAAGGATTGTTACTCTAAGAAATATACAAACTATATACAAAGTTAGCTTGTGCTGGTAATACAGATTGTACGCAAGATGACCACTGTGCAGGAAATTATTGCATCAACTTCTGGAGAGACGGTAGAGGAAGAGGAGGTAGTATTCTAAAGAGGTTTGAGGAGATGAAGAAGATAGAGGGATGCTAGGGTAAGACAGGAAGAAAGGGAGGGGGGGTGAGAGGATAATTATGAGGAGCAGAATAAAGAGTAAGATGAAGAAAGGGAAAGTAAAAATTCATGAAGATAAACAAAGGAGAGGGTGGCAAGTATGATGTATGATGTGAGAATCAAATGTCAGAGAGCAATGCTTAAGTATAGATATGCATAAGACAAAGGGTGGATCTGTTTAATGGTCACAGTGACAGATCCATGTAGGGACAGACAGTTCTTCAAGTTTGTCTAAAACATTTGGAGATGCAAGCTCTAGAGTTTTGCAACATACACTGCAAAGACAGAATTGCCAAAGTGATAACTTGATTTGGTTATAGCCAGGATGTTTGGTTGTTTTCAAGTCAAATGTTATTCATCTTATTAAGTTTTTTTTTTTTTTAATTTTGCAGTTGTCTTTTGTTGAAGTGAGTTTTTTAAGGAAACTGTATGACAAGAATGGATTTGGATTGCAGGGCTTGCAACATTTATAGTCCTAAAAGTGCATTGGGTTCCTTCACAAATTCTGCAAACTGTAAATTAAATCCTTGTACTACATAGACTAAAAGTGAAAATTAAGAGAATATACAGTAAGTCCAAAGCTGTACTGTTTAGGAGCAGTCACCTTACTGTGACATTTATTTATTTGTATTTGTTTTCCAGATTGGAGCACTGGCCTCCATGGGCATTTTCACACTAAGTCCCGGAGCAGTGTCTGATTAAGTGACTTTCTCAGGCTCACACAGTTAGGCAATGGAGGCTGTGGGAATCAAACTTTGCCCCTTTGAATCTCAGGAAAGAGCTTGTTAACAGTTCCTTAATCTACTAAAGCCAACTATGTTATGATCTTGTAGTTGGTGTAGTACCCGGGTACAGCTGAGGTGAAACATATAAAAACCAGTTTCAGAATTTGCTGTTATTTATTTTCTGTTTGAATTGCAATTTATTTTTTCAGTGTTGGGGCTCATACTGTTGGTCTTTACACTTCTGATAGGGTACCAAGAACAGCTAGGGCAATTAATGCATTTGGAAAATGTTACAGATATTCTATATAATGGAGATAGATGCAGTCTTCATTAGTCCAATCAGAACTGCTTCTTTGTTTAAATGAAGGTCATAATGATAATGATAAGTTATTTATCCCAAAAAGAATTGCACATCTTTGAGAAAATGTGGTATTCTGAACCAGACTATGTAATGCATTCTACTTATTGTAACAGACTGCCAATTTTGGGGGGACTATAAAAAACACAATACCGTTTCCATTATAGCTGCAGATGGACCTGTATAAAATAAACTCAATAAAAGGTATGTTAAAACTGGAGTGACATATATACTAAATGGATGATGAGGCCATTTTATTACTCATGCAGTGGAAATTAACACTGGGAGGCTGCAGTGTGCAGAAAATAAGTTCCAACCATTACATGATGACTCAGAGGAAACAGAAGATTGTTTGGATTCAAAAGAAGGGACAGGTCTTTTGTTGTGTGGAGAATATTAAAAAGAGGTAAAGAGATATTGAAAGATGTACTTAAAGATAGTCTTGAATGTTCTTGCAGTTAATAACATGAACAGGTGTTTTTTTCACTAATTAAGGCTGTATTCTGCAGCTATTATTTATTTATATATTTTCTTTACAGGAAGAAAGAATGATTATAATATGCTCATTGAGGTATGATGAATGCTTTGGGTTTCTTCCATGAATGAAACATGGAAGCCAATGAACAGTGAAGTAACATACTATTATTCGTGCGCCATTGAGACTTTTTTGTATGGGTTGTAAAAATGGGTTGAATATTTACACCTGAATTTATGCAACCTTGACCTTCAAATGAAAGGAGATTTATTTATGAAAACTAAATTGTTTTATGAAATCATTTATGTATATGGAAATACTAGTGGCTCGCAATATCATTTTTCAAAATTATTTAACAAATTGTATTTATTATTTTCCATGTCAAATATCTTACTTCATGAATCAATTGCCTACAATTGTAGACCAATTAACTAATTAACTATAAGTACTCTTGAATACCAAACTCACTTCCCTGCTACAAATATAAATATACCATCCATGCCATTACAACTTTGCCCACATCTCTTCCAGTCACCTACTCTCCCATTCTTTACTGTTTCAGAAATTTTATCCAAATTATATTTATTTTTCCATATGTCTGCTTGTATCTGTTATAACCCATTTTTTACACCTGTCATATTTTTCCTTCACAGTAATCTTGCCTAGCAGATTCATCAGTTTCATTGTTTTGGCTATCTTCATCACATAAAAAAGCTAACTAATGTTACTGTTCCATTCTTCCCAGATTGAGATCACCCATCACACATAAGCACAATTCCCAAGATGCATTTACCTTACACTCTACAAACCTACTATATTCCCTCATGGTGTAATCCACAACATTCACATCTCCTGAAAAGCCTATTGTATCCAAATAATCTGTTCCCATCTGCCCACATCTCCAGCAACTGCCATTCAACCTTTACCCTTCCCTCGCTAGTCTGACTGCAGTTATATGTTATGTATGTAATATTTGTAGTTGCATGACTAGAGTTTTATATCATCTCTGAAGTACTTACCTCAGACTGACAGTGTCATATTAAGCCAAAACATGCCTCCCAAACACCCCCAAAAGTTTTCCTTTAACCATTTTCTATCCTTTCTACTTCAGGAGTTTCAACTGTGATAAAATGGAAATGCATACAAGTGAAGGGAGGAAAGTTAAACTCAGTAGTGATTTTGAAGGTTGTAAAATTTCAAAGTGTGACAAAAAGAGAACATTTATAACACAGATTGATATCTGGCAGGATGGATTTCATTTATATAAATTATTTATTTTCCCAGGGAGGTGCATGCGAAGGAATAGAGATGCTAGGGAGAAGTAATCTTGGACCATTTAGGGTTGTGTTTAGAAGTATGCAACAGAACTACAGCACATAAAGTATTGGAATCTTTAAGATTCATACAAGTTCTGGAAATGGATGGTAAAGAGATTGCAGAAGTTACGCATCTGTGTTATGGCTCTTGGATAAGCTAGTGGTTATCATTTTAGGTTAGTGTAAGAAGCAGGCATAATCTTATGTTTCAGGAGCACATTATTTATAGCATCAACAACAATAATAATAATAATAATAATAATACAGTGCCGGAAGAATTAGGTATTATAATATATTAAGAAAAAAATGTAAAATGAAAAAGAATTATTTACAGATTTATTATGTTACAGAACAGATACAATGTGGAATATGTACTGTATTTTTCGTAGTGCAACATATGGGATACGTAAGGAATAAGTAAGGCTGGATGGTAACTGAGAAGCAAAGTATGTTGTTGATTGATGTACACTTACTTCAGGAGAGGTTTGGAAATGTAAAAGGACTGAGATCAATAATTAGGTTAGAAGAGAACAATTTTGTGATAATGTCTATAGAGTTAAAATGGTTTTACCGTTAATAAATGGATATCCTGCAACTTGAATAGATGGATTTTCATGTATTTTTTTTTTTTTTTTGAAGTTTAATGCAGGAAATGTGAACAATTTTGAGTAAAGTATTTACTGAATGGGTAATGATAAGGGAGTAGACAGACAAAATGTCTAAGAATGTTGTTTAAAAAGTATATGTAGAAGAAAGGAGTGAAATGAGATCTGGGTAACTGGAGCTACTTTACTTTTCTGAATACTGATTATAAGACTCTGGTGAGAATAATACTGAGAGGAATAAGGAAGAAATGTAAAAAAGGGATTTGTTAGGCATATTGGCAGGGTGGGGTGATTAAAGCTGCATTGGAGAAGGTGCAAATTTCATTAATGAAAGGAAGTGTAGAACTCTGGTTAAGCTAGCCATAAGGAGTGCACCCGATTGATCATCAAAGATAATTACTTCTCCTAAAAACATATAAGGATGTAAGTCAGTCCTGCTGCACGGTGTAATGAAATTTATATATACGTCATCCACCATAAGGCTCTATGATGAATGAATTTTTGTAATGGACATGTAAGAGGTATACAGATAAAGCAATTCCCTATTAGAAGGATGAAAGCTCACAGTAGCAAATATCGAAAGACTGAACTAGGAACATTGAAAACTCAAAAGGTCAAACAACAAAGACCTTGACTGTGTGGGATTGCTGTACAGTGGGGACTGGGATTTTACTCTTACTTTTCTTACTGTAGTATGATCTCGGAGTTTGTATATATAATTAGCAGGGGTGGTGGGAGATGCACGGGGATTTCCCCCCTGCAAAAACATAGGTGTTGTGTTTGTTTTTTTGTTTTTCAACCTTCTGAATTCTCAATATTCACAGTTTGGTCTTTTGATGTTTGATCTTGTGAGCTTTCATCCTATTGATAAGGACCTGGATAAAACAAGGTTGTCTGTGAGCCATGGTTACCTGGGAAATACTATTGTTTTACATAAGTCAGACATGGTGGAACTATTTAACAAACTAAAAATAGACATTACTGATTTTTATTTCCCATGCCAAAAAAGGCATTTGATGGAGTAGAGTGGGGTTACTGATTTAGAGCCTTGAAGGTTTTTGGATTCCCTGAGAATGTTGTAGTCTTGTCAAGGGAACTATATGGTGGTTTCACAGTTAAGAGTAAGCTAGATGGTATATTTTAAGCCTTTTGATATTATCTGTGATATGCAACAAGACTGTCCTTTGTCCCAATACTTTCTGCACTATAATTAGAACCACAAGTAGCTAAATTAAGATCAGGGGATATGTTTGGATGCAGGTACAGGGCTAGAAATAGGTAATATCCAAATATGTAGAGAACCTTCTGGTCTACTTGAATATCCCTGAAGGGCAGGTACTGCCCCTCTGAGATTCGTTGGAAGGTTTTGGGATGTTATGAGGCTATAAATTAAACCAAAATAAGACAACAACTCTTCCTGTCAGCTTCCATAAAGTGATTGAAGGCTTCCATCCTGTATCTATGGGAACATTATTTCATAAAATATCCTTGAGTTCTGGTGACAAAATATAATTTCTACATCACAACTGGCCTTCTATAAATTGGCATAGACCTGAAATAGATGTTTCAGAATCTGGGAGGATATTATCTTGGACTTTCATCAACATGTACAGGCTGACACAATATTCATTTTACCACATATACTGTAACCTGAATAGGCAGTATTGGTCCCTCTGGCAGAAGAGCTTTATAAAAAAACAAACTGTTAAATATGTGTGGGATCAAGAAAGGCTTAGGGTAGTGTGGAAAATACTGCCATTTCCAAAAAAGTTGAAGGGACTGGAGGTTCCACATCCAGAACTGTATCATAAGGCCTCAGTTTGGAAAAAAAACATATATAAGATTTTTAGTGTAGATTATCAAGTCTGCTAGAAAGACATTTCTCTTAGTCAATTAAAGGGAGCAGGAGAGTTAAGTTAACTCGTCTGGCAGAAAAGAAGTATATGATCTCTTACTGCTGTTAAAGGCTGATCTATATTAGATAATCAAACGTTTGAAAGTTTGACTACCATATGGTCGACACCATATGATCAAACTTTCAAAAGTTTGAATACCTAATAAAAAAATAAACTACACAAAACACCTATCTGAATGCTCTAAGCAGGGGGGCAAGCCCCCCGCACCTCTCACACCCCCTGTTCTTTAAATATACCCACTCTGAGATTGCACTACAGTGCTGAAAAGAGAAATCCTTTCATTCCGCACTGTACAGAGATTTCCATTACAACATTTGAACATTCAAAAATCCAGTCATATGGTGTTGACCATATGAGATTCGAAATTTTGAATGTTGGAACATTCAATATAGACCTGTTGTAGACTATGTTTGCAGTTCAGTTAATTCAAACCTTTGTTTGTATTGGCTAAGGTTTTGGAGAAGGGAAGCACTTTTTATTGCTGAGGTATTTTTGGAATGGTAAAGTTAAGAGGATGTTAAGCTCTTTACGGAAAATAAATGACCAGCATTATTGGAAGCAGTTGGATGACAGTAGGATAAAAACATATCAGGAAATTAAACAACAGCATTGCTTGAAAGAGGAGCAAAAAGGAATGCATTTAAGTATGTATATATTTATTTCCTCTTTGTTTATTTACTTGTTTGTTTGTTAAACAAGTGGAGTGAGCTGGTGCAAGAACCTTTAGACCCACTATTTTATGAGCAATCTTGGAATACTGTCTAAATCTACATATCCCCATGGATCAGCTATATTGTTTCAAATACTATAATATTCCTCAAGATACAAGTTTCCTCATGGGGTGATTGTATTTTATTCTTCATATTCATCATAAGCAATAAAATCATAGCTACCTCATCCACTACATATGAATTGGGCCCCTTCTGGTTAATAGATGATCTCAAGCTACCTAAGAAATACACATTTTTATAGTTGCTGTATGCCAATCCCCTCAAGTCTCCTAATCCTGTTCAAATCCTTTTGAGCCACTGTCAGTGAAATAAATAGTTCATTATCCTAGGGAAGATAATAATGACTTCTTGGGGAACTTTAAGTATGATCTAATGGTATTCTATCTGATCTCAATCTCTACTAATATATTACAGAAAAATCTAGATCAAATACAGTAACAAACATTATCCAACTCACTGAAATAAGCTTCAATGTAGACCATCCACCCAGTGGAAATAATGACTGAGTCATTGCTTTACATATTCACTAAAGACATCACTTACACAAAACAATAAGACAGACAACAAAGAAAATTTAACAAATGCAATTAATGGAATAAACTGGTCAATATATTGCAGTACTACCATCACTTCCTTCCTAACTACTGTCTTGGTCAACATTCAAAAACAATATGGTCCTTGCAAACTAAGATGATAAAAAGCTTCATATATACCTTGGATGACAAAACATTATCAACTATTCTTAAGCAAAACAGATTCAGCTTGGAATACTTGGCAGGGTCCAAAATCCTCCCTCAACCATGCTAATTACAGAGTACTATGTGTCAGACCAAAACCACAATTAGATGTACTAAGACCATCTATTTACATAGCAAACAAACAAACACTGGTATTTTCAAACTCCTGAGACTACTGGAAAGAATAAAATATATCAACAAGTCATTCTATGCCTACCAATAATTTCTACTTCTTGACTCCTACTGACTTTGGCCCAGAATTCTCTACTACCCCTCTAACTATCTTAATTCACTCTACTAGAGACATATTTTCCCATGTTTTATCTCAGAAAGATCTTCCAAACATATATAGACTGTCTACCTCAATCCCTAACCAATCCTGGATCCACAGTATCAGATGAACCTCTTTCTATGGTTTAATTAAACAATTTGCAGAGTTGTTAACCCAAAACATGTGCAATGTTAATTGTCCTCTCACTCACAAAGCTGGCATTTCCTGATATTTGGGGAAAAAAGCAACTGCCATTCACATACCTAGAACTACAAAGCCATATCATCAATTAGATTTTCACCCAATCTCTTGATTGCTTCATCTAGGTAAAATATTTGAAAAAATGTAAATACAGCCAACTTCCTTAACCAATACAACATTCTTTCATCAAATCAACATGGATTCATTAAACACAGACATATCAAAACTGCCTTCCATTCTCTTCCTGATACAATACTTGCAAAAATAAAGGTCTCCTGTTCCTAGATTTCTGCAAAGCCTTTGACACAGTCAACAATATCCAGCTTCTTTCCTCCATCTCATACTTCAATCCTGCCCCCTCTCCTTAGATTATATCTCATGCTACCTCAGAAATAAGAGTTTCTTGGTTAAATACAACACCACCTTCTCACCTCCATAAACGCTCATTGCAGAAATTCTCTACTGCTCAGTCTTAGCTCCCAGACTTCATCTAATTAACTTTACTCTCAGGCTAACAGTACTACTGGTCTGCCAAGACCTGCAAACTGTCTTCTATCAACCACGCACTTTCAGGCTTGACACCTGTGTGACATACTCTGAGGTGATATGCATAACACTATTATATAACCTAAAGTTAGAAAAAAATATTTGTCTTCCTGAGGAAGAGACAAATGTTTACGTGCTTGATCTATCCTCCTACAAATTAATGCCATCGACCATCCATTTCTCATGTATCATCTGCCTCCCCAAATATTACACCCAGCATATGCTATTGTAGTGTACATGCCATCTTCCTCCTTATTCTTCCAGTTGCATGTTTATATTTCTCTTGTATACTTTGCCATTACTAATTAACTATCCAGTAAACATAAATGATTCAATTAAAATTGTCAATAGTAATGGATACTGCCTCTCTACCCTCTTTTTATTATCCCCTTAACATATTTAATGCTATGAAAAAGTTATATATACTGCATCACTAGCCTTCCCCTTATTCTTTTTAATGGAGTTTCTTAACTACTCATTTATATATATCTATATAAGGTATTTGCATTTCTGTACTCTTCCTTCTGTTGTAACTCCTGCTCTGTGGTTAAAATGCATCCACTTTAGATCAGGATAAGAAAAAGAAATAAAGAAAGAAAGAAAGAAAGAAAGAAAGAAAGAAAGAATATTTCACCCTTCAAGAATTGTACTCTTTAAAACTTCTGGTGTTATGGTTGATCAGCACTTGAAATTCTTAAAATTTAACTTACACACTAAATCGTTCACCCTGAAAATAAATCAAAAAAACTTTCTGGTATAAAACCAAAGGAAAAAATAGAGACACTTATCTATTAACCTGACTCTTATAAGCCTTTGTCTTCTTTACAAATTTTTATTATGCTCAGCCCTCTCTCTTCAGCAATGCTATCGTATCATAGCCAAGTTTTTGCTTTAAGACATACCTTTCAATTTCATTGCTATGTCTTGTTCAAATTATTACAGTTACTGGAAGGAGACGAACTTCTTGGGAGTAATGCAGCCACAAGTGACGCAATCTATAATATGCCACCAAGACAAATTTCCTTTTGTGACTACAGCAATGGAGTAGTACATTACATACTCTAACTACACCCTAGAGATCTTCTTCTTGCCAAAATTATGGAACAAACTTTCCTTAACAGCTCAGTAAATTGCATGTAAATATCCATTCAAAATAATTTATTCCATTACTGTTTCTGTAACTGGTTCTGTGTATATGTAGCTCTGGAACCATTGCAAAAAGGTTTTGTTCTTTCTGTCTTATTTAATCCCTCATGTTCCTTTTGCTTTTTGTCCATATTTTTATAATTAATATATAACATCCTTCTAATATCTGCCTGGTGTCCTCCTATTTTTTTCCTTTCTTATCTATTTCTTGACAGTGTGTGTTTTGCAACAGTACTTAATATCACACCAAGCAAACATAACAATAGATTTTGACATAATTTGTTACATTAAAATGGCTATCTTTATCTGGCATGTCTAAATAATTATTTTAATTCATTATTCTTTATGTTAAGTCTTTTGATAATTATATTAACTCACTAGGTTTCTATTGTAAATAGTCTGTTGCATTTTATTATATTTTCTTATATTGTTTTTTTTTTCGTATTAAATTTGCACCTATGGAGCTTTTCTCCCTGGGCCTCCAGTGAAGGTAGACAATGCCCAGTAAGACCTTCCTAGTTACCAAACTTAAATAGTTTGCAAACCGATGACATAGTATTTTCTAGTTCTGCATTTATTGACAGACTATATTTTCATCAGAGATCTCTCAAAATAGGTATGTTATTTTTTATAGATGGAGATCAACTTTTCCAAGTGATGTAATGCCCATGT
This sequence comes from Protopterus annectens, assembly GCF_019279795.1. NCBI lineage: Eukaryota > Metazoa > Chordata > Ceratodontiformes > Protopteridae > Protopterus > Protopterus annectens. The sequence goes on from NC_056734.1 coordinate 279,233,446, forward strand.
GATGTAATATGCCAGTAGGACAATTTAGGGTAGCAAGCCAGCTATGTAACTTGCATCACATTAGTGAAGATTGTGTAAAAGAAGACAGCACAATGAAGCAAATCATATTGAATCGTAATTGCAATAAAGTTTATAGCATATGTGATGCAGTCAGGCATAGAATCAACTGAACCAGTTTTCTGCTGGATATTTCCTGTATACTAAATAACATTTCATTAGCAAGCAGGAGTGCTCAATGAACAAAAGAAACCCATGAAAAGATAATTTAATCATTTTCCAAACAGACTGCTACATACATAGCTCATTCTGCTGTTTGTCAGTTGTAAATATCTGCTGATAAATAACTGTCACATAGAGACATTTCTGTCTCATATACTCAATTCCAATGCCTGCTTTTTCTACAGCTAGGTCTTTCATCTCACAAAAAGGTTTTTCTGAACTCTTTTAGTTGTGAAAGAAAAGTGCAGTGCTTGTCCTAGAGTATACTAAAAGCTTTGTAGCATAACATGAATTGGACCAAATTCCCTTTCCACTTAAGAGCTTTTTAAGGCCAATACATTTGATGTTTCTCTCAAAATGGTGATGAATAATACACTTTAAGTTCAATACAGTTTTACATGAAATAGTTACCATTAATATGGAAGAGTTCTTTATAACAAAAGTACAATATCATGTCTGTAAACAAAACATATGCACCATGCAAGCAATACGATGACAGAATGTGCATAGGAGACATGCATAGTCAGGGGCATAATAAGACACAAGATCAGTGACTAGGTGCCTTTGGCTGTCGCTTGCACATCAGAGATATCTAATACACAACTTCCAAACATCTATTTTTTATTTCTATATAATGACAAAGCAAGTGCCATATGTTTGCATCATTTTATTGCTCCAAACTTGCAATAAAAAGGTCCTTCAGCCAACCTCAGGATGACATTATTGTATAATATATAAAGGAGGAAAGAGAGAGAAGCAGTGCATACATGTTTAGTATGCACTGTTTTGTCTCTGACTGGCAAGTCTGTAGGGGCTAGATTTCATAAGAACATGCTTATAAAGTATTCAGACTTACCTGCTATTAAATAATTCTCAACTGTATTTAAACAGTTTGGAGTTATCTTAGACTATGTAACTAATTGCTCTTTCCTTTGCATTGATGGTAATTCTTCTAGATGTTTTTTGCCTTATTTTTCCACCCTTCCTTCATCCTCATAGCTGTCCTCAGTGCCTCATATCCATCAGTATATCTGCTGGCCACTCCAGGGGTTGGCAAGGGACCTAAAGGCATGTGGGTGTCGCGGGGGTTTGGTTGTGATGTGTAACCCCAGCCAGGGAGATTTCTATCTTATGAACTATCTCTGCTACTCCTGATGTATACCAAGCCAACCCCTATGGGATTATGCAGTGGGCAGACCATGCTAAACTGCTCCACATTTCTGCATAGAAATGATGCCAACAAGCTGCCTCACCCATTGACTGATATACATCATGACTGGCTTTCTGGCCTCTCCCAAGCAGCTGCTATTGTTTTGTGTGCCAATGCACATGTCATCCTCCCTTCAGGATTGGCTGCATGTCCTCCTTGCCATTGCTTCAAACTCCCCAGCTGTTAATTGAATTGAGGTTCTCCAGGCCTTAGTAAGGGCCTTTTCCCTCTATGTTACAGCTGGCTATAATTATTTGGAACATTTGTTTGCCTTTTTCTGTGCCAGTGGGTAGAGACAATAAGCTTCCTGAGAGTGTGGTAGGATCTACTTAATGCACAGCATGCCTTATTACTTTTTTAAAATGAATAGTGCTTTGTTCTTTTTCCAAATTTAAGAAAACTTTTACATGTGTCTTTAAACATAGTTTTATTATGGTAAACTGTACTTCCTTACTGAGGAGGACTTTATTGGTCTGGCATGGTGCACACATTAGAGAGATGATATGTATCTTTTGGAATGTTAAAATGTGTATGTATGATTAAGATTTACAAGTGATTGATACAGATCAGAAATTCAGTTTTCCAAAATATAGAGCTAAGCATTTTTTGTTTCTTTTTGCTCTCAGTAACTGTTTCAAAGTTTTATGCTATGCTGCTGGCACAGTGTATTTATGCAGCTATCTTTGATTTCTTTTTGTTTTATTCTGATTCAGCACTTCGTTTGAAAGGTATGGGATGTTACCTTGGATTGCTGTCTAATAGAATGCATGACATCAGCATTCATTTCAGTTTCACTGGTAGAAAGATACAGTTGCGTAAGAAAACTTGCCATAACAGTAGATGTTCAAATTATCACTGCTGCAATAGCCTTAGCAGTTTTATCATACTAAGCATGTAACAGATGGCCAGCTTTCAAAGCTTCAGGTCACCCATACAACCAAACTATTACTCAACTCAAGCTGAGCTGACTAAAAAGACAGGTTTGGGTACCAAGCCATTAGTTTTCATGCCAACAGAGAAAGGAAGGATAAAGCTCTGAGAAGGATAATGCTAGGAAAATAAAACAAAGGTTCTCATCCTGGCAACAAAACCATTCAAAAATGAAGGATTAGTTCTCAGGGAAACCCTAACTTTGAGAAAAATGAGATACGGTAGACCATCCATAAGAATTTGCAACTCAGATTCTCTTCTTGCAGAGATTAGTCTCTGATTCCCAAAAATACCATAATCCTGAGACCCTGCCCGACTCCCTAAGTGATCACTCTCTTGTAAAAGTTCTAAGATACACTCTGCACTTCACTAGGCCTCACATATACATAACCTGTCACAAACTTTCCGCCTTCTCCCCAGAGACCTTCAAAGCCCATCTCTTCAGAATAAACTGGACACATCTTACTCTTCTCCCCATTGATGAAGGTGTCCACTCATTCAACTCTACGTTCCTAAGTGTCCTTAACTCACTCGCTCCTCTCTGCACTGTCAGGATCAATATATAATATATCCCCTTGATTAACTAATGCTATCTGTACCCTAATGAAAACCAGAGATAGGATGTGGAAAATGTGGATAAAAACTAAGCTTCCTATCCATTTGCAAAAAATGAGAGAACTCAGAAATCTGGTCAAAAAGCACATTAACAAAGACAAAAAGGACTTCTATACTAACCTGTCTTCTGCCCAAAAGTCAGACCCCAAAAAATTCTGTAAATCTGTAAATCATATTTTACATCCTGGTAATCCTTCTTCCCTTAACCCCTGCCCAAACAACATCACCTGAAGAAACAGCTGCCATATTCAACACCTATTATATTGAATCCGTATCTAAGACGATAAATTCCTTCCCCTCTACTACCAAACACTAATAACTCTTCCAAATCCACTCCTTCACTCAATCCTTCAAACACTTTCTCCCTTAAAACTGTACTTACTAACCATATTAAATCTTTACTCTCTAAATTTAAACCCTGCTCTCCTTTTGCTCACAGTCTGCCTCCCTATTACCTACAAGTTGCAGCAGTACCCCTTGCTTTCTCTGTATCTATCTTAATAAATTGTGCCATCTCTGAATCATATGACCCCTGTATATGGAAGAAATTCTACACCTTACCTATACATAAAGGAGGTAACTCCACTGACATCACAAACTTCAGACCAATTGCAATCCTTTCTTCTCTCTCAAATATATTGGAAAAATGTACACATAAGTCATGCAATATCTAATACAGGAAAACTTGCTCATGCCCACCCAGCATGGCTTTCACCCTAAACATAGCACTACAACTTCCCTAATATCTTTCATAAATACTACCTCTCTAGCTTGAGATAACAACAAACTTGTCTCTTGCCTATTCCTTGACCTCTCCAAGGTCTTTGATACAGTCTTCCATCCCCTTCTACTGGCCAAACTGTCTGACCTTAATTTCTCTACTTTTACGGTTACCTGGTTTTCTAGCTATCTCTCTGATTGTCTCCAATCTGCAAAATTGATCTCAGCTCTATCCCCTCCCCTCCCAATGAAAATGGGTGTCCCCCAAGGATCTATCCTTGGCCCACTATTTTTTAATATCTTCACAAATCTACTCCATATGTCTTGTTCCCAGTCATCCCTTATACAATATGCAGATGACTCAACAGTTGTCACCATCGCCAATACCCCCTCTGACCTTATCTCTGCTACCCAAACATCTTTTAACTCCGTAGAAACCTGGCTCTGTGACAACCAGCTAATTCTTAACCTTCAGAAAACTAAACTCTTACTCTTTCTCCCCAAAAACCTCATCAATCTTAAATCAACATTTGCTATACTGTCCCTCAATATCACATCCATCAATGTTGAATCCAGCACAAAACTTCTAGGAGTAACAACTGATGACCAACTTAAGTTTGATTTGCATATGTATAACTGCATAAAAAAACACACCAAAAACCTGTCCTCCTATACCGCAACAAAAAGTTCTTAGCAAACAATGCAAAAGTAACTCTTTCTCATGCATACCTTATGCCTAGCTTACTGTATAGCTGTCAAATTCTTACTAATCTGAACTCCACACTCCTAGCTAAACTCGAATCAACCTATAACAAGGTGGCTAGATTCTCTGCACACCATACTTATAAATCTCATAACTGTCTTTCTCTAAGACACTTAGACTGGTTGGAATTACCCCACCAGCTCCTTCTCTCTCAACTACAGACAATTCACTCAATTCTATACCTGCATTCTTTTTGTCCTAACCTAACTTCCCTCATCTCTCAATATTCCCCCACTAGGTCTCTACGTAGCTCTGACCAAAACCAGCTACAAATATATAAATCTAAGACCAAAATTTGGATGCAATGTATACAGCTACAATCCTACCATATCCTGGAATAAACTTCTCTTAGAAATTAGGTCCCTGAAGCATCCTAAGCAATTCAAAACAGCCACCAGGGAATACCTAAAAACTCATTGGTCTTGCCACTGCACTCATCCTCCTTAAGCTACTTTCCTATGCCTCAAAGATAGTTAACAACCTGTCCACTCTCTGACCCCTAACTCACTCTATCTGTACGATCTCTCATGCCTCCTTATCTAAGCAATTATCTAAAATTACAATCTTATCTTAGTCATAACCTCTATAATCTATCACTCTACCTCTCCATTAAGTCATTCTTCTCTGCTGAATTCATTTATGCTTAAATGATGTCTACAGATATTTTGCAATTTTTGCTGTTTATCATAAAAAGTATTTTTTGCATTTGTATTATTTCCTCTTATTCAGAACTTCTTTGTCAGCTACTTGTGTATAACTATACCCACATTGTATGTATACATTGTATAATACTTAGGGTCTATATTACGTAGTCAAACAACCAGAATGTCGACTAACCTTTAATTGACACATATCTGTTGAACCTGCAGTTCAGCGAACAGACAAATCATCGATTTCTTTCCAAGGGAAACAAATTGGTTGGCTGTTCTTTTAAATCTGCCCTTTTCCCGACTGTAGTGCGATCTCGGAGTTAGTATATTTAGTTGGGGGGGGGGGGTTGCTATAATGTGTCATTTTTTTGCAAGCTTACCAATTTCTTTCCCTTACATATGTGTTGATTAAAGGTTAGTCGACATTCTGGTTGTTCGAGTATATAATATAGACCTGCTTTTTATCTATTAGTTTTCTGTATAACATATTTTATTTACTTTGGAGCTTTTCTGCCTGGGTCTCCTCTGAAAATGGGCTACTCAGCTCAGTAGGACTAACCCAGTCAACAAATGTAAAAGACATAAAATAAATAAATCAGAGCAAAGAGTAACATTGTGTGCCATGTTAAGAACCTCAAGTCAGCCTGATGAGCTGATTCAAATGGTGAAACAGTTAGTTTTTCTAACATAAAATTAAGAACCCAAGGAGGACCCACCTGCTTTCTAAAAGGCTTGGTATATAACACCCCATTCAAAAACATTTTCACATGAAGTTGTATTGTACTGAAATGGTCAACAAATGAATCTTAATGGAGAAGTACGACAGGCCAGAGGATAATAACTCACACAGATAATGTAGATCCGTAGAAACACTAGCCCTGAATGGGTGCCGGTTCCCATTTACTAATATATGATTTTCTATAGCATGTTTTCTTGGCTTCTAATGCATGTCCTCAGAAAAAAAAGGTGCCTAGAAGGCATTAAGACTATTATCCAGGCAGTCAGTTGCAGCTGTTTGGGATCAGGATATAACCAACACCCCATGTCTTGTGGGGGTAGATCCAGTCTGTGAGGAAACTTGGGTAAATTCCAATAGTCATTTCAAAAAGAAGGGAGAACCACTGTTATCTGTGCCAGGAGGGAGTTACCTGAATGACCTTTGGGGAGTCCTTCTGAATCCATCTGTTGATTCAGACTGTGCTGAAGCAGACAGGGAGAATGGGAGAACTGAAGTCTAATAAATTTGGTGTCTCTACCAAAGAAAACTGGAATCTAGAATGGCAGGGTATATTGATACTGGGACAATACAGATATAAGTTGCCATTGGATTTTTTTGTCTTGTAGAGTCTTGCAAGAGGAATCATAAGAATCATTAAAGCTGTAAGACCTATAATACTGAGAAATTCCCTGACTGAGACAGTCTGAGTAGAAAAACTACTGAATACTTCTGGGTACATATATATTGTTTTCCTATGGAAAGAAAGCTCCTTGAACTGAGGCATTCAGGATACAACCCAGGAAAACAGTCCTGTGAGAAGTGGCTGAACAAGGTTTTTATATGTTCTTGTGGAACCCTAGTCTGTATAGGGGATCTCTACCTATGAGAGAGATTCCTGATACTTTGAAAAAACTCTGCAAAGATTAGCAAGTCATCTAAATAATGAAAATGTGAGTACCATGCAGCCTGTAGGAGGATATCACAGGAGCCAGACACTTTGTGAATACCCCGGGTAGACCAAAGGATAGTGCAGGGAACTGATAATGTCATCCAGACACAGAAAACCTTAAGAAACTTCTGAAATCTGGATATATAGGAATGTGATGATATATATCTTTTAAATCTAAGCCGATTAGAAAACTCAGCTGGGGAGTAAAAGTTAACCAGCAGTGATGGGATAACATTTTGAAATTGAACACTATCACAAATATGTCCAGAAAGAAAAGATTCAAAATAGGTATCAAAGAATCTTCTTTCTCTGGTATCATAAACATTCTTGAATAGAACCTTTTCCCTAACTGAGGAAGAGGGACAGCTTCTATCATCCCCCCTCCCGAGACATTAGATGCTGAATGATCAGCTTGCTTTATTTGTTTATTTTTTTTTTAAAAAAAGGTTGTAGGGGTAGCATTAAACCCACTGGCAACCTTAGAGAAGGAAGGCCGAAAAAATGTGAGATTTTCATTCTTAAAACTTGATGTGCTTTGTGCAACAATATTTGCAGATGGGGAAAGTCTGTAAGTTTAAGACTGCAGTACAGACAGGACTGTGTGCACCACAGCCTCCGGGAATTCTATAGTAAGAAATGTGTTGTAAAAATGTGCACCAAACCCCTCAATGCGTTCCTCTTCCATTCTGTAGCACACCCCAAGAACAACATGCACCTTACATTTCAGATTGGATAGTGTGCTACATGATATGTCATTGTAACAGCCTATCATTAAGTATTATCTCTGCCCATGTGTATATGGTCAGTGGACATCTGTGGTCATGAAGACACCAAACTGTCACGACCAGCATGCCTGAGAGCAGATATTGCAGTCTGCAGCTTAACTCTCTTCATGTAGGCACACAGCAGTGAAGTGTTGAAGTAAGGCAAATACAAGTAAAAACACAAAGTGATCCAAATAAGACACTTTATTTGAAATAAAATAATAAAAGCAAGTAAAGCACAGAGATAATCTTTCATCACAATCAACTTCATCAGATTTAATCAAAATGCAAAAAACAGCCCACTTTTATAACAAGCCATAAGATAAACAGCCAATCAATGTCTTAATCTCTGTTATACTTTTTTCTTCTTCATCAGTTATTTCACTTGGGCAGTCCTGAAAATGGTCAGTTGTGACGAGTGTACTTCCTCTGATACACAAATGCAAGATAAAAATCAATAACTAAAATAACATTTTAAAATACTTTTTAGTTGTATTATGTGTTAACTATCAGTATTATACTTATCATTTCCACCTGTGTTTTGTTTTAATGTCTCTATGCTTCTTATTGTATTTTACACTTTTAGGGATTAGAAATTAAAAAAAAAAACATGGTTTGCACTCCCACTAGTATATTTGTGCAATGCATTTTTATTCACCTTCTCTGTTATTTCAGACAACTGCTGGCTTATTCTTTCCTTCAGTTTCCTAACATTTTCACCTACATAAAAGCACAACCAATCATTGCATCCATCCCAGTATGTAAAGTGTAGTACTGCAGTTATAATAGTGAACTGTCTTACATAACTTCTGTGTCGTAGGATGCACCAAAATGTCTGCCATCTTAATGTCTTATACATACTGAAAACAACACACTGAAGAGTAGTGCATTTCTTTGTCAGTTGTTTCTTATCAATGAATTATCACTTTTGTAGCATACAAATCAATTTATATATTTAAAGGAGAAATATGACATAACTTATTTTCCCCTAATTTCTGGTGCTGCTAGTATTTAGACCAATTCCATCTTATAGGATCACAGCATCGTAGGAAGTTGCTAGGCTATTGACCCGGAGGTCATTTTAAGCTTAGCCGTTTCATCCCAATGTAATACCATAGAAATGCTAGTCAGTACCCAAGATTGCATTTAGTGATGACTGCCCATGTTCAGGAGGGTTGTGGTAAGAATTTAAAGTGCCCCATCCACTCGTCCAGGTTCCTCTTGAACAGTGTTATAGAGGTGCTCTGTTTCACATGAATAGCCTGTTCCAAAGACGTGGTAGTCACTGGGAGATAAATCTGTCCATCCAGCATGTCCTGTTTAAGTTGCAGGCCATATTTAGGTCCCAGAAATGGGTAGCTCTAATCCCATTTGATTTACGGATATGCAGCAAGTTCATTAGGTTTGGGTCTTGGATTGCTCTGTAGGCCAGGCATAAGTCTACCCTAAGAAGTCTATATGTTATGGAGTATAGTGACAGGGACTTTAGTTGGTCTGTGTAAGGCACATGCTGGAGCCCCTTGATCTTCTTTGTTAGAAACCTCTGAGGTCTCTCTAATTGCTGCAGGTGCTTAGTATGGTACATGCCAAATGGGATGTTATACTCAATTGTGGGCCGGATAAGTGCCAAGTATAGGGAGGTTATAACTTATTTTGCTCTCAAGGCGATGCCTTTACTAATCAAGTGTGCTGCATAGAAAGCTTTCCTTACTACAGTAGACACATGGTAGTCAAAGTTAAAGTTGCAGTCTGCTTGTAATCCCAGGTTACTTACCACTTCATGGGTACTTAGAGTATTGTTGTTGATCTGATTGTGTGAGGGGACATTGTTTGTGCTGAAAGGAATGATGATGCATTTCTTTGCATTCAGTTTGAGTCTGTGACTTATACACCAGTCAGTGGTCTGCATTAGACCCTTCTGCAGTATACTGTCATCATCTGGGGATTCAGTGATTGCACCCAGTTTGCAGTCATCTGTAAACATGGTCAGCCACAACCCCTTAGTTTTGACCTGAACCTCTGAGAAGTATATACCAAACAGTAGGGGGCTCCAGCACTGACCCCTGTGACACTCCACTGGTACCAGGTCTGCTGGTTGATGTGGAGTCACCCACTTTGATAGTGTGCGTCTGGTTTGTGTGCCAGTTGGCAAGCCATCTTACAACAAAGGGGTTTAGTTACAGTTTACTAAGTTTATCAGTAATTCCTGAATGTGGGATTGTTTTGAAAGTCTTTGACAGGTCAAAGTATGCTGTGTGTACAGATTTGCCCTTGTCAATGGCCTTGGTCACATTTTCAAAGAAATCCACCAGATTTAACAGACATGATCTGCCCTTCATGAAACTGAATTGGGTAAGATCCAGGGTTTGGAGTTCATCTTTGTCTTTATTTATGAGGTCCATAATGATATGTTCCATGGCCTTACAGATGAGGCTGGTCAGGCATATGGGTCTGTAATTCCCTGGGTCTGTTGCTAGGCCACCTTTGTGGAGGGGAATAACTGTTGCTGTTCTCCATTCCACAGGAACAAAACCTGTGATTAGGCTATGATTGAAAAAGGTACTTAGTGGTGATGTTAGTTCATGTTTTAGCCTGTTTAGAAGACAGCATGGGATGTCATCTGGTTGCATAAAGGTTGTGTTTTCTGCCTTGGACAAGGCTTTGAGGACCTGCTCTTCTGATATCTGGGGTGGGGATGGGGGATTTTGGGGTAAGGATACTGTTGGCCAGTAGTTCTGCACATGCTTGGGGCCTACCCTTTAGATTAAGTACATAGCTGTAAAAGGTCTTATGGTTATCCTTGGTTGTACTTGCTAAGTTTCGCTCAAATGAGCCCTTGGAGGATTTGACAAGTTGTCTTATTTGCCTATTGAGGCTGAGGAGGGTGCTTTTCCATTGTTGTGACCTTACCTTTGTTTTCTTGGTCAGCAACATTTTGCATTTATTGAAAAGTTTGTTGATGCTGGATGCCCACCATGGCAGCTTGTTTTTAATTGGGGCTCTGGCTTTGATTCTTTCTGGTATGACTGAGTTTATACACTTACGCAAGTGATTGTACAGGGCTTTGGTTTAAGCTTCGGTGTAGTTACCACTTCCAACTTGGGATGGGGCTTGGAATGCATTTATTCCTTCAACTAGGAGGGTATAGTTTGCCTTGGGGAAGTTTTTTAGTTTGATTTCACCCTTTGTGAGTTCTGGTGTTAGTGCCAGAATGAAGGTGACTTATTTTTGGTCAGTTTTAACTAATGAGGGTCCAACGGTTTTGGCAGTGCATCTGTTTGACATGTTAGTGAGGACCAGATCCAGAATGTTTGTTCCTCTTGTCCAGGTATGGAGAATGTGTTCCAGGGAATTTGAATTAACAAAGTCAAGGAACTTTTACACTAGTGAGTTAGGGCTATCATAGGTTTCCCAGTTGGTGGTGGAATAATTGAAATCCCGCATAACCAGTGTGTTTGTTAAAATTTGGATTGTCTCCAGTTTTGTCAAGTAGGCTTCATGAGTCAAAAGAAATTACGTGTGCCACTGCAAACCAAACTGAGAAACAACACAGAAGCTTCCCGAGGTAAATGAAGGCCAGTTAACACCAAAATACACAAACACAACTTTATTTCCGCTTTCGACAGAACCTGACTTCTTCAGAAGCACAATAACAGTGGAATAAAATATGAGTATTAAACACATTCCATTTTGGTGCCAAACGCTCAATTCTTTATCCAATTAAGAATTGTTATTATAAAATTAGACTTAATAGTCACTTTCTTTAAAAAAAAAAAGAAACAAAAAACAAATGTATATTTGTAATAATGAATAAAATACTAATAAAATCCATACATGTATATGTCTATGAATTGATATAAATTAATATTTCAAAAATCTACTGTACATAATATCTACATAAACAATAATTTTTTTTTGTTGACAAAGTCTGATACCTTAAAAAGCACTTTACATTTATAGATTCATTTAACCCAGGCTTTCTATCAGCATCAAGTGCTATTTGCCACAAGCTTTCTCTCTGCTCAAGAAAACTCTTGAAATCACTTCCTCTCAAATCCCTGTTACCTACTTCCAAAATGGAGAACAACATTTTTTTATATTTATTGCATTCCAAAGAGTGCTTGAATAAGGCATTATTGTAATCCTTACACTTAATGCCATAAACGTGTTCCCTAATGTGATCTCTTAAGGGACGTGTGGTCATTCTCACATAAAAGGCATCATAACCGCTACACACTCCTATATAAATTACTCTTTCTGCTTTGCAGGTCAAGAATCCTGGAACCTTAAAAGTATGGTCTATATGACCTAACGCTATGTAAGGACCCTCCATTATATACCTGCAAAAGTTACAGATTCCGCACTTGTGCATCCCGGTCCTATGACTAAACTTTGCCCTAGAAATGTTGTTAGAGTAATCATTCTCTAACAGTTTTTTGATATTAACCTGATTCCTATAAACAAAATTAGGTTTCGTACCCACCATCTTGATCAGTTCACTATTTCCTTCCAGTATTTTCCAATTTCTTTGAACTGTTTCTCTAATGGCTGGGCAATCCACTGTCACATCAAAGGTAAATGTTGCCCCAACAGGTTTATTTATATTGGTTTTCCGGTTGACCAATGGAACCCGTAAAATAGATGGATATAAAGAAGCTCTCTTTTCTAAAATATCTCTCTGTAGTTGGCTTAAATATTCACCATCATATCTCCTATCAGGAACATATGGGTGATCAAATGGAACTCATCCAAAAGTTCCAAATCATCGGTAGTCATCCGACTAGCTCAGATATGTTGCCCCTTGGGTATGTTTTTCTTCATTTATGAAGGGTGATTGCTCTTGTTGTGCAAATAACCATTCATAAAAGTCTCTTTCCTGTAAATCCTACTTTGAAACAAATTTAGTTCAGATTCCCATTTTAAGGTTACATCAAGAAAGTTCACTATATGCCCACTTGCCCCTTTAGTAAATTTTAAATAATTTGAGGCTAAATTCATATCAGCAACAAAATCTTCAGCTACTTTCTCAGTCCCTTCCAAAATAAAAAAACAAGTCGTCAACAAATCTGGAAAAAAATAAAATGTAATATTTAGCTCTCAGCTTAGCCAAAACTGTGGTGTCCCAAAAGGCTATAACTGTACTAGCATAAGAAGGTGCTGCAGGCGACCCCATCACAACACCCTTCAACTGCCTGTAGTAAACCCAATCAAATAAAAAGAAGTTATTACTAAGTATAACCTCTATCAAACTGCAAACAAAATTAACTTCTGAATTACCCATCCTGGTGTTGCAAGACAGAAAACTTCTAACTGCCTCAACTCCCACAAAATGAGGGATACAGGTGAATAAAGAGACCACATCCACTGTAAGGACAATATGTTTGCTGATGTCATAGTAAAACCCAGTAAAAAAGTTCCTTAGTTTGGCCAAAAAATCTCAAGAATCTAGGATGTAAGATGGTAAATGCTGCACTAATGGGTTCAAAATAAAGTCGACAACTAAGGCCATTCCATCAGTGATGGAATGAGGGGAAGAAACAACTGGTCTAAAAGGTGGATTCCTAAGGTTTTTATGAACCTTAGGAATAGCAAATAAAACACCTATCTTAGGCTTATCAATTGAACAAAAGTTGTACATGTCAAAATCAATATCACCATTCATAAGTGCATCATACAAAAAATACTGAATGCATTGGCAGCTTCGGGTAATTTCTTCATTGTTTACCTTCTCATATTCTTCTAAATTATTCAATTACTTTAGCATACCATTTTGAAACTGTTCAATATTCATGATTACAACATTTCCCCCTTTATTGCTTTTCATAAACCGCAGATTTTCAATACTTCTTAGTTGTTTTAACATTTCGAGTTCTTTTACAGATAAATTGTTAAACCACTTATTTTTACTATTTAAACAGCCCTTTAAATATTGTAAGCAAAATTTCTCAAACACTTTAATAGTAGAATTTAAAGCAGGTGTATAACAAGAAGGTTTCACAAAACATTTTGAGTCATGTTTAGCGTCCTTGAACAAATAATCTAAGTTCAACTGCCGAGTAAACATTTTAAAATTTACTGCCGTTCTTTTGTAATCCGCCCTTCTAGTAGGGACAAAATTGAAGCCATGCTTCAAAACTGACATTTGTTCATCAGTTAGTGCAACATTAGATAAGTTAATAACATGAAAATTGTCACTATGATACCTTAAAATTCGTCCACCGAGGAACTGGATATTGTCTGTCCTCTGGTTCTCATCTGTCTCGTCTTCGGCACTTTGTTGAATGATTTTGTGAAAAGGGGTTACCATGACTGATCCATTTTTTGATGAACTAACTGCATTTTTTAATACAGCAGGACTCCAGCTGTTGCAAATGTTAATGGGGCATAACAATTCTAAGATGACAGCTTTAAAGGGAGAGACTGGTAACGTTAACCAGGAGGTGTGCAATCTGTCTGTAGACTTTATTCATGAGGGCTTTTATGAGTAGATCTTTAAGGAAGTGGAATGACATGAAAGTGAGGTTGTGGCTCGTAAGCACAACAAATTATTAATGGATGTCACCGCTTATGATGAGAAAAGCACTTATGAATCTTTTGTCTCTACTTCTGTTGGTAAAAAGAAGTTTTCAAATGAACTTTCTAATCTCCCTAACCAGCAACATTATCCCAGGGGTACCTTTAAGAAGAGTCGGTTTGGTCAGCAGAATTTTCGCAAAACCAGCCAATCAAAACAACCGTCTCTTATGATGAAGTTTTTTTCTGACACCAAAGCGAGGTCGCCTTCAAAGGTGAATGGAGGCGATAACAACATGGAGAAACTAAGTAACTCTGGTGAACCAAATGTTAATTTAGTAGAAGTGAATGACAACACTGGGGCTAAGTCAAAAGGTTTTTTAGTTTCCAGGAAGGACAACAAAGTGCTGAAGACAAGACAGATGAGAACCAGAGGATAGATGATATCCAGTTCCTCTGCGAACGAATTTTAAGGTATCATAGTGACAATTTTCATGTTATTAACTTATCTAATGTTGCACTAACTGACGAACAAATGTCTTTTGAAGTATGGCTTCAATTTTGTCCCTATTAGAAGGGAGGATTACAAAAGAACAGCAGTAAATTTTAAAATGTTTACTCGGCGGTTGAACTTAGATTATTTGTTCAAGGACGCTAAACATGACTCAAAATGTTTTGTGAAACCTTCTTGTTATACACCTGCTTTAAATTCTACTATTAAAGTGTTTGAGAAATTTTGCTTACAAGATTTAAAGGGCTGTTTAAATAGTAAAAACAAGTGGTTTAATAATTTATCTGTAAAAGAACGCGAATCGTTAAAACAACTAAGAAGTATTGAAAATCTGTGGTTTATGAAAAGCGACAAAGGGGGAAATGTAATCATGAATATTAAACAGTATCAAAATGGTGTGCTAAAGTTGTTGAATAATTTAGAAGAATATGAAAAGGTAGACAACAAAGAAATTACCCAAAGCTACCAATACATTCAATATTTTTTGTATGATGCACTTACGAATGGTGATATTGATTTTGACATGTACAACTTTTGTTCAATTGATAAGCCTAAGATAGGTGTTTTATTTGGTATTCCTAAGGTTCATAAAAACCTTAGGAATCCACCTTTTAGACCAATTGTTTCTTCCCCTCATTCCAACACTGAGGGCATGGCCTTAGTGGTCGACTATTTTAAACCCATTAGTGCAGCATTTACCATCTTACATCCAAGATTCTTGGGATTTTTTGGCCAAACTAAGGAACTTTTTTTACTGGATTTTGCTACATCAGCAAACATATTGTCCTTACAGTGGATGTGGTCTCTTTATTCACCTGTATCCCTCATTTAGAGGGAGTTGAGGCAGTTAGGAGGTTTCTGTCTTGCAACACCAGGATGGGTAATTCAGAAGTTAATTTTGTTTGCAGTTTTATAGAGGTTATACTTAGTAACAACTTCCTTTTATTTGATAGGGTTTACTACAGACAGTTGAAAGGTGTTGCGATGGGGTCGCCTGCAGCACCATCTTATGCTAGTACAGTTATGGCCTTTTGGGAGACCGCAGTTTTGGCTAAGCTGAGAGCTAAATATGAAATTTTATTTTATTCCAGATTTGTTGATGACTTGTTTTTTATTTTGGAAGGGACTGAGAAAGTAGCCAAAGATTTTGTTGCTGATATGAATTTAGCCTCAAATTATTTGAAATTTACTAAAGGGGTGAGAGGGCATATAGTGAACTTTTTTGATGTAACCTTAAAATGGGAATCTGACCTGAATTTGTTTCAAATTAGGATTTACAGGAAAGAGACTTTTATGAATGGTTATTTGCACAAGAGCAATCACCCTTCATTCATGAAGAAAAACATACCTAAGGGGCAATATATCCGAGCTAGTTGGATGACTACCAATGATTTGGAACTTTTAGATGAGTTCCATTTAATTACCACATATGTTCCTGACTAGGGGATATGATGGTGAATATTTAAGCCAACTACAGAGAGATATTTTAGAAAAGAGAGCTTCTTTATATCCTCCTGTTTTACGGGTTCCGTTGGTCAACTAGAAAACCAATATAAATAAACCTGTTGGGGCAGCATTTACATTGGCTATGACAGTGGATTGCCCAGCCATTAGAGAAATAGTTCAAAGAAATTGGAAAATACTGGAAGGAAATAGTGAACTAATCAAGGTAGTGGGTTATGAAACCTAATTTTGTTTATAGGAATCAGGTTAACATCAAAAAACTGTTAGAGAATGATTACTCTAACAACATTTCTAGGGCAAAGTTTAGTCATAGGACCGGGATGCACAAGTGCGGAAACTGTAACTTTTGTAGGTATATAATGGAGGGTCCTTACATTGTCATATAGACCATACTTTTAAGGTTCCAGGATTCTTGACCTGCAAAACAGGAGTAATTTATATAGGAGTGCGTAGCGGTTGTGATGCCTTTTATGTGGGAATGACCACACGCCCCTTAAGAGACCGTATTAGGGAACACTTGTACGGTATTAAGTGTAAGGATTACAATAATGCCTTATTCAAGCACTCTTTGGAATGCAATAAATGTAAAAAAAAATTGTTCTCCATTTTGGAAGTAGGTAACAGGGATTTGAGGGGGTGATTTCAAGAATTTTCTTGAGCAGAGAGAAACCTTGTGGCAAATAGCACTTGATGCTGATAGAAAGCCTGGGTTAAATGAATCTATAAATGTAAAGTGTTTTTTAAAGTATCTGATTTTAAGAGTCAACAAAAATTAATTAATGTTTATGTAGATATTATGTACAGTAGATTCTTGAAATATGAATTTATATCAACTCATAGTCATATACATATATGGATTTTATTAGTATTTTATTTATTATTACAGATATACATTTGTTTTTTTTTGTTTGTTTCTTCTCTCTTTTTTTATTTTTTTATTTAAAGTGACTGTTAAGTGAAATTTTATAATAATGATTCTTAATTGGATAATGAATTGACCGTTTGGTGCCAAAATGAAGTGTATTTAATACTCGTATTTTATTCCACTGTTATTGTGTTTCTGAACAAGTCAGGTTCTGACGAAAGTGGAAATAAAGTTGTGTTTGCGCTATTTTGGTGTTAACTGGCATTCATTGACCTTGGGAAGCTCCTGTGTTGTTTCTCTAGGCTTCATGAGTGTTGTGACCCATGGAGGGAATGGGTGTCTTACCCACTGTAACCTGGACCTGGAGTAACTTCATGGAGTTGTCCTGTCTAACTAGACGGGAGGTGAATTTATCTCTAATATAGATTGAAACACTGTCTCTTTTTATTTTCACATATTCATTTTGTAGTCTAAAGGTAAGGAAGGCATTGTAGCATTGCAGGGCCAGGGTACACTGTGAGGCCTTGAACCAGGTTCCTGTGACTGCACAGACATCTACATCTTCTAGTAATAAAAGTGCTTCCAGGGAGTGCTGTTTTTGGTTTCAGCTCCTAGCATTTAGCAGCGTGAAAATTAGTTTGTTCTGATTGGTTAACTTCACATCGGTAATGTTGTTTTCAAGACCTTGCCTAAAAAAGGCTCTATTGAGGAGGCAAGAGTCTTTGCCAGCAGCTGAAAGCCTAGAGGTGCCAGGTGCAAACTGTCTCGGGAAAAGCAGCATGATTTGTTGACCATGGCTTCCCAGTCTGACAGAAACTGGATCTCTTTTGAATCACACCAAAAACTGAGCCAATTATTGAAATCAACCATTTTTTGTTTATACTGTGGCATCATTCAGGGTGAGGGTATGCTGCTTAAGGCTAGTGACATACCTGCCTGGGACACATACTTCTAGGGCTCAACCATGTCTCTCCTCATATAGTCAAGAGAGGTAAGTCTCTTGTCATTCACAGCAACATGAACTATGGCAGAGTCATAACAGTGCTTGTTGCTGAGAGACCAGAGTGCATGTGTGATCTGACAAATCCTTGCACCGGGCAGGCAGCTGACTATGACTTTCTCCTTGTCCAACCTGGTGAGTGGGACATCCATGTGTCTCACTGCTGAGTCTTCAATGGCAAGAAAATGTGGTTTTTGAGTGTTACGCTTTAATGACTTGGTGGGTGAGACACTGGTGTCGCTATGTGTCATGAGTGCTGTGGGGACTGTGTTAGTTGTAGCAGTCTTGTGTTTTGGATATCTCTAGTGTTTTGGTAAGATTTTCAAGAGAACCTCCATTTATGTGGATTTACGTGTTTGATGTGTACTATGTGTATGAGTAGTGGTATGTGTATGAGTAGTGGCACTATGACCATGTGTAGTGGTGGATGAGTTAACAACCTTCTCCATGTTACTGTTTTGAGTGAGAGAGACCATGGATTCTAGATTCTTGGTGTTAATACATCTCTTGCACTCTATACTAGACTGTGCTATTAGTAGAGGGCTGTCTGTGTACATGAGGCAATTGCTACACTGCCTCAGGAGACCCAAGTCAACAATGTTGGCAGACGAAACAAGGGTAATCCAACTGTCCATAATGCTAGGTTGAGGACTGTTGTCACTAGGGGTGGCTATTCAAAATCAATCACGGCGGAACTCAGTGGATGGATATTACTGCCTGGGTTATAGGGAAAATTTGTTGAATTTAACTGTTTAGCTTTGACCCACAACTATGTGACAGTGCCTCATGCTGCACAACATGCAAACAAGCAGAAACATGCTCAAATGCAGGGTTTAAATACCAGAAGCTAAAAACTTGAAAATAAATTTTAAAAAGATTTAAAAGGACCAATGAGGATGCTTATTGCAAGCCCTAGACCAGTCTCCCTTTACCAGACAGGAACCAATCAGCACAATTCTCTCATAAAAGTGCAGATAGGCCCCTTCTAATCCAAAATTGCCTGGAAAATGTGCTCAGAACCAACAAACCACTTCAAACAGTTCCAGAAGCAAAAAGCCTGTATCTGGACTATGCTATAGCTACTGGCTACCCTAGTTTCAGTGGGAAACACTAGAGAATGTTTAAAATAGCAGAAAAATAGCAGTGAGACACTAAAAAAATTTTAAACCAGCAAAAAATCAGCAAGCCCATTTGTTATATCTTATAATAGGATGTGTATTTAGAACATGCGAAGTAATATAGGAAAGACATTCCATCTTTCTTGCTATTTCAATATGTAGTATCATTGGCACCATGTTCCAAAAAACATAGAGCAGCTTCACTAGCCCTGTTTGCTTAAACATATTGAACTTTGCCATGGGTTTCTCTGTGTTTTATAACCCCTTGCTCAAAAATCTGTATATCATGTCATTCTGGCTACCATGAAATCCGGTTTTGCTTCTAGTTAATCTTTTAAAATGAAGGAGCTGAGACTCTCTAATACTGCAGAATACATGTCTAGGGTACATACTGCCTCTTTGTAAATGAATATTTGTATCAAATTCTTTGCAAAAGTGCATGTATCCTCTTTCTCATTTGTTATATCTTTCTCCAGTTCAACATCTAATTAGTGATTTTTTTTCATAGCTGTAAGTCTTAGTAAGTTGCGAATTAGCTGAATATTTATAGTAGTGCTGACCACATATTTCACATATTCTTTTAGCTCAGTGACTGTTCATATCCACAAGAATAATATATCTTCAATAAAGCAACAGTAATATGGGATAATAAAAAAACACAGTTGAGTAAATCAGTGTTTCCTCCTGCCTTGATAAATAAGTGCTAACATAATTATAACTTGCAGCTACTGCTGTACTCATGGCTAAAGCCAAAACATGTCTGTAGCATTGCTGCCTATTGAAATGTCAGCACTAGACATGATGAGTGCTGGCAAGCTGAAAAGAAAATGGGTCAAAAATGCAGGAAGAAGGGGAATCTCAAACATCACTCTTCTCCTTTAGATTTTTGTTTTTTGTAGGGAACAAGCACCTCACACCCCTGAACTTATACATAGAAGCTCCAAGATCACCACACCTAGCAGAAAAGGGAATATGTCAGAAAATGGCAATCTCAGACTTGACATATGTAAGCCCGTTTTTTTTTCAGCCGTTCAGTCTCCATGTCTCAAGACTTTCTCTCTCTCTGTCTAGTGGGAGGTGAAATATCAAATAGCTATACTATAATACACATTATCAAATAAAAACATATTGTTCTATAGTATAATATCTAAAACATCATAAAACTTCCAGTTCTGCAATTATTGAAAGTACATTTAAATACTTAAATGTCACTTGCTCCATCTATTCAGTCCTCCTACTTTGCTGTATATTGGAATTGTTTGTGTTTATGTGCGCAAAACTGTTAGGAAACTGAAGAAAAGGATAAGCCAGCACCTGTCAGAAATAAAAAGGAAAGTGGACATAAATGCATTGTGTAAACATATAAATGTGGATGTTAAACATGTTTTTACATTTCAAGTCCTTGAAATTGCAATATACTATTCGGGATACTGTACCTATCCAGGCATGTCCAAAGGGCAGTTTCAGGTGTACTCTCCAGTCCAACTGATGAATCTGAGCATTCTGAGGCAATGTTACAACTGCCTCATGTACACAGACAACCCTCTCCTCCTACCACCAAACACTAATACATGTGAGAGATGCAATTATACAGCCAAACTGGAGGCTAAGCTCTCTCAACCCAAGACTGGATCAGACAGTCAAGAGGAGAAGGGAAATACTTGCATCACACCACCAGTCTCACATAGACCCATTAAACCAGCACCAGCAAAAAACACACATAAATACATGAAAACATACTCGGAGGCTCTAAATAAAAATCTGCAAAAGCAACAGAGACCTCCAAAGCAGACATGCAAGCAACCTCCACCCGCCAACACAAATCATGAAACACATACTTCACAAAACCAGTGCACCATGCAATCACAGCCCTTAAGGCAAAATAACATACCCAACATAATAGTAATAGGTGACTCTATAGTCAGGAACACTGACATCCCACAAACTAGGCTGAATAAGGAGAAGTTTACTGTTAGCTACCTGTTGGGTGTCAGGATCCACCACATAACACGAGCACTCAAGTCACTCCAGAACGAGTACAAATATGACTCTCTCATTGTCCATGTTGGTGTGAATGACCTGAGCCGTACCTCCCTGGACTACATGAAAAGACACATGGAAGAGCTCTCTGATCATGTAGCCCAGGCTGGTATGACCCTGACCCTGAGTAGCATCCTGCCCTCACCAAAAATAATTCCACAGTATAAAGAAAAAATTCTCAATTTCAACAAATGGCTAAGTTTCTGGTGTCATTCAAAGGGGATCCAGAGTCTGTCCGCCTGGGATGACATGCTCGACAACCCACGCTGCTTTGTTAGAGATGGCTTGCATCTGTCACCCTTAGGCTTTCAAATACTGGCCAAGACTCTTGTCACCGACACAGTGCCTTTTTTAGGCAAGGCTCAAAAGACAAACCCACCGCCATAAATAGCACAAGTAACAAAAAACAGAGGGTAATGCTATTCAATGCCAGAAGTCTAAACCTCAAAATGTGTGCACTTGAGGCACTCCTCAGTATGGAGAAAACTGATATATGTGCAGTAACAGAAACCTAGTTTAAGGCTCTAGAGAACACCCCAGCACTACCAGGCTACAACTCATACTATACATTTTGGCTACAGAACCCGAACCGAAATACAAAAAGTGGGGGCGTATCCATATTCATCAAGGATACCTACACCTCCAGGTTAGTGGCACAGCATGATGCTTCAGAGATTATCCATATCCATGTGCAAATAACAACAGGCAAAACTGCAATTCAAATTATAGCTTGCTACAGATCACCCACCATGTCCCAGGACCCCCATTCCTCATTTCTGGAAACACTGGGAAACATAAAGGTCCTACCAAACACCCTAATATTGGGTGATTTCAATTATCCAAACATTAACTGGGAGAACTACTCAAGTACTAACTCCCTTGGCCAACATTTCCTAAAATTTATAAACTCAAATGCCCTGTTTCAGCTTGTCAACACTCCCACCGGAGGTGACAACATTTTGGACCTGGTCATCACCAACATGGGTGACCGGTGTTCCACACCAGAGGTCAACCCCTCGCTGGTTAGATCTGACCATAAACAAATCACTTTGGATAGCCATAATCCACCTCCATGGCAGGACAAGGAAATCACCGTGAAAAACTTTTCAAAAGCAAACTTCACGTTCGTTAAGACTGGGGTGGAAAGTTTCAAAGCCCCCATGCTAAAGGATAACGCTGTCCAAGCTGCAAAATCCTTTACTAATGCATTCTACAGGCACCTACAAGAATGCATGGATCATGCTATCCCAAGCAAAACCAAAACTCACTCCTCCAAGAAAAGAAAACCAGTCTGGTGGACTCCTGCCATAAACAAGCTATACAATAGAAGGAGGAAACTAGTACAGAAAAGAGTAAAATCCTAAGAAGGAAAGACATCCCTGATCAATATAAGCAAGAAACAATGATCCATCATAAAATCATCCAAGGCGAGCTTCAAAAGAAAAATTGCCAAGGACTCCAGAGATAACCACAAGGCATTCTTTAGCTATGTCAAGAATCTAAGTGGCAATGCTCAGATCTGCTTGGAGTTAGTGCAGAATGGCACAAAATACACTGAACCGACCAATATCGCCAGCATCCTGGCAGACAGGTTCAGCGCAAACTTCAACCCCCTCTCACCCCTAAAAGGGCCCATAACCATACCAGAAGAATGTAGAGTCCTTGAAATCACAGACACTGAGGCAAAAACAGCCCTCTCCAAAACCAAAATCACAGCATCAATAATGGGACAGTGTCCCAGGCTGCATCCTACATGAGCTTAAAGATGAACTAATCCATTACCTAAACACACTGTTCAAACTCAGCCTCTCTACAGGCTACATACCCATAGAGTGGTGCACAGCAACGGTTATTCCACTCCACAAAGGTGGAGCCACAACAGACCCCGGGAACTATCGCCCTATAAGCCTGACTAGCTTGGTCTGTAAGGCTATGAAGTGCACCTATTGGGAACCTCCAAACACTGGTCCCTACCCATTTCAGCTTTGTTAATGGCAGATCATGCCTCCTAAACTTGGTGGACTTCTTTGAGACAGTTACCAAGGCTATAGACGAGGGAAAGGTGGTACACACAGCCTACCTAGACCTCACAAAGGCCTTCGACACCATTCCCCATTCTGGTATTATAGACAAGCTCACCAGCCTGAACATACACCCCTACATCACAAGATAGATTGCCTACTGGCTCACGGACAGAACCCGCATGGTGAGAGTTGCAGGAGCTAGGTCCGACTCTAAACCAGTTACAAGTGGTGTTCCCCAGGGCTCAGTCCTAGGACCCGTCTTGTTCGGCATATACTTCTCAGAAGTACAGACAAGCACAGGAGGACTATGGCTAACCAAGTTCGCGGACGACTGCAAACTAGGGGCTATAATTGACTCTCTGGCTGACACAGATATCCTCCAAAAGGGTCTCACTGAGACGGATACCTGGTTTCAAAATCATGGCCACAAGCTAAATGCCTAAAAGTGCATAGTCATCCCCTTTGGAAAAAACAAAGTACCCACAAACTACCACATAGGCGGTAGTCCCCTAAATACGGAAGACATAATAAGGGATCTGGGGACCCAAGTAGATAGTAATCTCACCTTTGATAATCACATTGTCAAAGTGGTTAGAAAATCCTTCTACGTGGCCCACCTAATCACAAAAGGGTTTGCATCCAGATCAAAAGAGGTCATTGTGCCCCTGTACTCATTACTCATCAGACTCATCTTATAGTACAATGCCCCATTTGGGATGTACCTTACAAGACACCTGCAACAGCTGGAAAGACCACAGAAGTATCTCACCAAGAGGATCACTGGCTTCAAACAGATGCCCTATGCAGCTTGACTGAAGAAACTCCAGCTGTACTCGGTTGCATACCGCCTAGTCAGAGGTGATCTCTGCCTGACATACAAGGCCATGTCCAACCCAGAACTGATGGACATGCTCCACCTAAAGAAAACCTTATCCCCTCGAGCCACACGGTCTAGGGATCTAAACCTCACCATAACAATAAATAGGACATGCTGGAGGTATAGATTCTTGTCCCAGAAACTTCCCATGCTTTGGAACAAGATTGCAATCTACATTAGGCAGAGAGCCTCGTTAACACTCTTCAAAAGAAACCTTGACGAGTGGATGGGAAACAGAAAGTTTACACTGGGGATCACTTCAGTGGCTGTGCTGGACAGAGGCACAGGGAACTAATCTAAGGGCGTGGCGATGGCTAGGCTTATAAATGCCTTTGGGCAGATAGCCTAGTACCTACCTATGAACCTATGAACCTATAAAGCACTGATGGAAATAAAAGAATTTTGCTGCCAGATAGTACTGAATACAACTATACCAGTACTTTAACTCACAGCATGTCTACAAAATATATTTTAAAATTATGATGATTTTGGTTGTCTAACTGAGGGTTTGTTATGAATATTTATCTTTTAGTATTGAATAGATATGATGAAATTAATTGATAAAAGCTTATCTCTGTGCTTGATTTGCTTTTATTATTTTACTTTGACTAAAGTGTCTTATTTGAACTACTTGATGTTTGGGCCTTTGCAGTTACTGGTTTGAATCTTTGCAAGTAAATCTGAGAGCAAATACATGTACAGGTATATGGCCAGTAAAAAAAAATGGCAGTGTGCAATTCAGGCTAACACAGATATCAGCATTAGTAGTGCAGTGGTTGCATGTTTCAGGCTGTTTATCCACATCCTTCTCATTTAAAGCAAATCAACTGCCTACATACTGTTCTAGTTCAGTTACTTTATTTCTGAGAACCTGGATTCAGTTTTATCACCATTTGTCACCTCACAGTAAGACACTGTCTGGTTTGATTCTCAGCTAGAGCGTCTTCTGCATGGAGACATGCATGAATGGGCGTACCTTCGTTGAAGGCTGTGCGTCAGGCCTGACAAGCCAGTACGTAAAAATCAACTGCCAATCATTAGCGGACCGGAGTACTGCTGTGGCGACCCCTAAGCGGGAAAAGCCGAAAGACACAAAAGTGAAACCATAATAGTTATCATACAGTATCACAAGCTTATGTTGTGAATGTTTGGCTAGAACATTTCACAGAATTATTGTAGAGGTTGTTTTGTTGCAGATGTATTCTTTGTCAATTGTGACAGTTGCCTGCAACTTTTCTGACTGTTGGCATATTTGGGCTTCACAATTGCAGTCACATTTGAGATATCACATAGCAGCTCCAGGTAGCCCATTTGTACTATATTAATATATTTGTAATGTGTCTGTTGAGTAACCTGTAGTGCACAACTCAATATGCCTTTCTGTAACTTATTACAATACATAGGTTCATAGGTTCATAGGTGTGTACTAGGCTAATGGCTCTGGAGCCTTTACAAGACTAGCCCATAGGATTACCCTGGCATCATGCCATCCAACTTTAGTTTCCAGTGCCTCTGTCAAGTAGAGCCACTGGAGTGATTCCCGGGGTGAATTTTCTATTTGCCATCCACTCATCAAGATTTCTCTTGAAGAGGGCCAGTGAGGTGCTCTGTTTGACATGTATGGGAAGTCTATTCCATAGCATGGGCAGTCTCTGGGTTATGAACCTGTTCCTACAGCACGTTCTGTTGATTGTGGTAATGAGTTGAGGTCTCTGGAGTGTGTGGTGTGGAGGGATTGGGATTTCTTTAGATGTAGCATTTCTAGCAGAACTGGGTCAGACATGGCTTTGTAAGTCAAGCAGAGATCGCCTCTAAGTAGGCGATATGAGACAGAGAATAGCTGGAGTTTTTTGAGTCTGTCCATATAGGACAAGTGTTTAAGGCCTAGGATCCTCTTTGTGAGGTACTTTTGAGGCCTCTCAAGTTGTTGCAGGTGTCTAGTGAGATACATGCCAAATGGGGCATTGTACTTGATGAGTGGCCTAATGAGGGAAGAGTAGTGGGAGACAATGACCTCTTTCTTCCTGGATGCAAAACCCTTAGTAATGAGATGTGCCACATAGAAGGACTTTCTGACCACAGTGGCAGTGTGATGGTCAAAAGAGAGGTTGCTGTCAACCTGTGTTCCCAGATCTCTTGTAATGCCTTCTGTGTTCAGTGTACTATCATCGATGTGGCAGTTCATGGATACTGAGTTTTTCCCAAAGGGGATGATGACACATTTTTTGGCATTGAGCTTAAGTCCATGGTTCTGACATCAGTCGTTGGTTTCAGTGAGGCCTTTCTGTAGGATGTCAACATCACTTGGGGAGTTAATAATGGCTCCCAGCTTGCAATCTTATGTAAACTTTGTCAGCCAGAGTCCCTTCATGTTGGCCTGGACTTCTGAGAAGTAGATATCAAACAGGAGAGGATCCAGGATCAATCCCTGTGCAACTCCACTCATGACTGGTCGTCAGTCTGACTTGGAGTCAGCTACTTTCACACTGTGGATTCTATCTGTGAGCCAGTGTGCAACCCACCTAGTGATATAGGGGTTGATGCCTAGCTTAGTGAGTTTTTCTATGATTCCTGAGTGGGGAATGGTATCAAAGACCTTGGCCAGATCAAGGTAGGCTGTATGAACCACCTTGCCTTCATCCACAGCTCTGGTGACTGACTCAAAGAAGTTGACCAAGTTGAGCAGGCATGATCTACCCTTCACAAAACCAAACTGTGTGGGATCCAGAGGGATCCCTTCTGTGGCACTGCTTGACAGGGGCATGGGAAAATAATTTTCTTGGGTGGTGAAAGCCAGGGAACCTTTTCAGCTAGGCTTATATAGGTCCTCAGGCCTATAGCCTAGTACCTACCTATGAACCTATGAACCTATGGAGATTCCCTATATCCTTGCTTATTAGGTCCATGATGATGTGTTCCATAGCTTTGCATATCAGACTTGTCAGGCTAATGGGGCGATAGTTCCCAGAGTCTGTAGTCACTCCTCCTTTGTGGAGAGGGATGACTATAGCAGTGCACCATTTGGTAGGGACAAAGCCTGAGGTGAGGCTGTGATTGAACAGGGCACACAGGTGAGGTGCCAGTTCACTATGTAGTTCATGTAGAACACAGCCAGGGATATTGTCAGGTCCCATAGAAGCCGTATTCTTGGCCTTGGACAGTGCTGTTTTAACCTGTGCAGCAGTAATTCTGGGTGCCTGGCAATCTACTGGTATTGTGATTGGTCCTGGGGGGGGGGGGGTAAAGTTGGCACTGAATCTGTCAGCCAGTATATTGGCAATATCTGTTGGCTCAGTATAGGAGGTACCATTCTCCAGTAGCTCAGAGCAAATCTGGGTATTGCCATGGAGGTTCTTTACATAACTATAGAAGGCCTTGTGATTGTCTTTACTATCTGCAGCAATTCTGTTTTCATAGCTAGCTTTAGAGGATTTGATGAGGGATCTCAACTTTTTGTTGAGGCTGATAAGGGAGTTTTTCCAGTCTTGGGACTTCACCTTATTCCGCATCAGTTTCCTCCTTCTGTTGTAGAGTTTGTTTATAGCAGGGGGCCACCAGATTGGCTTCCTTTTTTTGGAGGAGATTGTCTTGGTTCTATTGAGTATGGCGAGATCCATGCATTTGTGTACGTGCTCATGCAGTGCATTCATGTATGATTCAGTGGTCCTGCAACTATTTTCTATTTGCATGGGTGATGTGAAGTTAGCCACCTCTGTTCTTAGGAGCCCAAAGTTAGCTTTGGAGACGTTTTTCATGGTGGTTACCTTTGGGGGGGGGGGGGCAGTGGGAGGGATGTGGATTTCCAAGGTGATTAGTTTGTGGTCAGATCTAGGAGTTGACTATTGGTGTAGAGCAATGATCACCCATGTTAGTAATGACCATGTCAAGGATGTTGCTACCTCTAGTGGGGGTAAGAACGAACTGGTCCAGGGCATTGGAATTAATGAATTCCAGGAAACATTGGGCAAGTTTATTGGTACATGAGTAGTTTTCCCAGTTAATGGAGGGGTAGTTGAAGTCACCCAGTATGAAAGTGTTAGGTTGGACTCTAATATTTTCCAGGGTGCTTAGGAACACATGTCAATGTATTTGCAGAGCTGCACGCATATTACAATGTGTGTACATATCTATAATGGGCCCATTGGCTATTTTTAGGCACACACCTATGTAATAGTGCTAAACGTTTTGCATCATGTTTGGGTAGATACACTATATGTCCTTCCTGATGCACTCATACGCCTGTCTGTTGTAGGTTTGGGGATTACTGCACCACAAGCATGCACAACATACCAGGCTGCTCCTACTGGATGCATCCTGCATGGGATATCACACTGTAATTAGTCTACATGGTCAGCTATATGATTTGGTTTATGATGTGAGGAGAGCTTAGTAGTGTAATCTCAGACACCTTTAAAACTGTGTTTTGTAAGCAGCAGAGATGCACCTGTGTGACCAGCTGCCTAATCTGAAAGTATAGTCCACTTCAGTATGACCAGTGGCCTAATCTGAAAGTAGTCTACTTCA
This sequence comes from Protopterus annectens, assembly GCF_019279795.1. NCBI lineage: Eukaryota > Metazoa > Chordata > Ceratodontiformes > Protopteridae > Protopterus > Protopterus annectens. The sequence goes on from NC_056734.1 coordinate 279,261,920, forward strand.
GTATTATTGTTATTAATAAGCTTCTTAAGCTTCTTCAGCCTAACAAACAAAGATCTTCTTGCATCTATTTTTGTTTCACAGTATGTCAGAATTATTTATTATATTATCACTTTATACATAGGAACCAGTATAAAGAACAAGTTTACCCTCAAACGGGAAACAAACAAAAAAGAAAGCATGTTTTAATCACCTTTTTGTTCTGTGACATACTGAGCTGCTGTGTCATTGTAAGTGGTTAGTATTATTGTGTAATTTGTTATACTTAAAACAGACTGATGGGGACTACCAAACTGACATGATGTTGTTCTGCAGCCATGGCATCTTTCCATAGTGTAGTCTCTGTGTCAGGTATATGCAGTAATCTGAATATGAATACAACAGAAAAGACTATCTGTATATTTTGTTCTATGTCAGTTTATTTTTTAGTAGCAGGCTGCTAAATAAAAGTTTATGGCAGTTTTGAATGCTGTACCAGCAAGAGTTGCTGAATTGCTTAAATGTTTGAAAGAAGTGCCATGTACCATACCCAATTACTTCAGCCTCATGTGCCAGCTGGCATATCCCTCATTATTTCTACTGATTGAGTGTGAGTGATACTTCACACAATGACTAACTTCCCCGTGATGATGACAAGTAAGTACCTTGTTTAGACATCTTAAATAGACTTTCATTAGGTTCTCCTATGAGTCGCTGACTTCCACAGTGCTGACAATCCAAAGTGCAGAAAAATAATGTCCGAAATACAGAAGGGCAAACAAAAAGAACTCTATGCATTTTTTTTGCTGGGATGTCAAGCTTCCCTGCACCATTAGATATGAGATCCAAGCTTCCCACACCCTTGAACTTTTATGTACAAATTCCATGGTACAAATTCCATGGTTGCACCAACCTGAAGAAGGGAAAAATCTCCCAAAAGAAATGAACGATTGCTAGCAGACACTTAGAACTTCCAAAAGCAGTGAATCATATATTCGATGTTATGTTTCTCTGTGGTTTCTTTTTTTTTTTTTTTTTTTTTTTATGCAGGCAACTAACATTTGATGGGCTTCACCTAAACCACCTGCAGAGGTATCCTTTCATTGGAATTAATGGCCTAAACAGGTTAAGTAAGTAAATGTAGCTACCTGTCTGATGAAAGTGTGATGTACTGCCCAGGCATAACTCATAAACACAAGTAGGCTACGAATATGAGTTATGCTAATGTGTGGTATATTGCACTATCATCCCAAAACAAGGTATACCATACATTTATTAATTTAAGAGTGAAAAACAGTTCTGCAGGGTTCACCTTTTGTGGTATTGAGAGAGCATTGACATAAAGACAAAAGTCACATATTGGCAAAATCAGTTCAGTACTACAGTGTTACTGGAAGAAATACTTCAGCAAATAGGTAAGTCAGAATGACATATAAGGCATTGCCACAAAGGTAATTATTTCCTCATGTTCTGTTATCAGGCCTTATACTTTTAAATATACATTCAATTTAATACTGTAAAAGAACTCATAAAATCTGAATGCACAATATATAAGAAGTGAAACACAGCCTGTGGCTATATTTAAACAAAGTCCATAAAGTGTACTCATTCAGCAAATGAAAAAGAAAAACACCTGAATTATAGTACAGTTGAGCATTGTAGATGGTCTACTTTGTTTTTTTTTTAAATTAACACAAGCCAAATCTACAACCAGACAATATAAAACAGTTGAAGCTTGGACAAAAAAACAAACAAAAAAACAAAAAAACAAAAATGTGTGTTTTGTTGTCACTGCATGTGAGAGTCTTAGCTTTTGCAGACACCTTGTACTTAAATACATTTACTCTGCAGCTGCGTGACTGATGAAAAAATGAAAAGCTAACAATATTTTGAATAGCTAACAGTGCCCAGATAGGAGAAGCTGTCAGTGATTCCCTACGAGGAATACTAAGGTGTTGCCGAATGAGGCACTTCAGTTGATGAGTTGCAGCCTCATCCACTTCAGACTTGGTATTGTGAAGCCCACTGTAGTCTTATGCCACTAGTGAAACAGATAGAGGAGCCTACCACTGTAAGTACAGGCTCCTGTTACCTTATATTAAGGCTTAAAATGTTATATGAAAACACTTAGAAAGAGTAATGTTGTTTATCACTTTTATCCTGGAGCTGTTACTTTATTCAGTTTTGCAGTGTATCTGTAAGAAATATCAATAAGTGCTGCTGTACTGCAGTTAACATGGCTAAGTTATTTCCTTTACTCATATGCTACAGAAAGCTTTGCATAAGTTGAAGTACCAAAGGAATGTAGCTGTGTGACTTGACTAGGTTGGGAGGGTGGCCTAATAGTTAAGGTGTTTGCCTTACAAACACAAGATGCAGCGTTTGAGTCTCACAAAGGATAATTGGCTAGGCTTAAAATAGCTTACAAGTGCAGTTAGCCTAGTACTAACCTATGAACTACACAGTCACTGCTTAGTGGTGTCTTCAGCCAAAGACTGTATCTATAATATATATTGGGAGAAATGAAATAAGGAAATAATGTAAAATTTCAGACAACCAAAAAGGTCTGCAGGCAACTATATAATTGGGTAAACAAAGGAAGATACTTAAATCAAGTTTTGTTTAAAAGCAGCACTGGTGAGATAGGTTTAAGGGAAAATAACATTATTCATTTTTTTGTGGAAAAAATGCACTTTACATGTAGGTAGAGTTGTCCTTAGAAGTTTAGTCAATGTAAAATAATCGACAAAGATAAGAAAGAAGAAGTGTGATTCTCCAGTACCTAATGTACATTAAGTCTGAAAAGTATCTGCAAAGTTTTGCTAGTCATTTTGTGTTTTCTTTATAAGTAACTTAACTGTTAGAAGATGTTTCCTTTCAATGCACTTTTTGTATTAGTTAGATAAACATATTCTGCATCACATATATTTTTTGTGAACATCAGCTGACATGCACTGTTGTATTTGTCTAACAATATATTGCTTACTCTGTCTTATTCTTTAGAGGGGGGAAAAAAAAATATATATATATATATATATATACATATATATATATTATTTATATATATATATATATATATATATATATATATATATATATATATATATATATATATATATATATATATAGGAGAGAGATGGAGGGGGGGATAAATCATGAATGAATCCATCAGTCATCTTCTGACAGTAGACCTGGAATACATAAAATGTCATAAAAGAGTCATCCCTAATTCCTTAATATTCATGCTTATGTAAACACAGAAATAACGCGAATGACAGAAATAGGTTAAAAACCCTGGAGTCTGCCTATCTCATCCATGTGTGCACCAGTAGAAACATCCTGCATCTATGCAGCTGCAAGGTCATTCCATCCGCTTACTCCTTTTCACTTTTCTCAAGTTGTTTTAAACAAGTGCTCCTCCTATCTTAGGGGAAAAAAAAACATTCAGCGATCTATAAACCCATCAGAAGAGAAATACAACCTCATTTTATTTTGACTACAGACCTGGAAGATCCACTACATTTTTCTCTATCCTTTTGATTAGTTCCCAGGAAGGCACAATTTCCTTTTTTTTTCTCTTTTTTAATTTTAGTATACTGTGCTATATAATAGAATATAATGCTTAAAGTTGTAAGCAACTGCACCAGAAGAACAGCATTCAGTAAAGAGAAAATTCTAATTTCCTCCCTTTCGTTATCCAGTATTTTGTAGCAATTTATAGCTTTGCTGGACTGGATGTGATACAACTAGCAGATTGTGGAATGTTGCCACTATTCTGCATCATTCAAACAGTGAGGTTTACTGCTTTTTGATTATCAATGGATGAAAATATTCCCAGCAGCATTTGAGTAATTGATTCTTATGCAGGTGTTTAAAGACATGCTTTCTGACATGAGCCTTTTGTAATCTGCAATGCAGAAAGAAAACCTGCTTGGAGAACGGATTATTTCCTTACATGTTCTCAAATGAGAAAACATGATGCATCTTTGCTACACAAGCAAGAAACAGTAATGTTACACACTCGCCAACCTACTCCCCTTGTCATTCTTAGCTGCTGGAAATAATACCTTCTTTCATCACATCTACTGACAGCTTCATGAAATGTTGCTCTTAGGAGACAAGAAGAGTCATTGCTCATTCACTGCAGTTTACTGCATCAGGATTTTGAGGCCTGGTACAAGGTATTAAGTAAAGCACAGTAAATTAAAGCCCACTACATCTCAGATTAACTGAAAGGTATGATTACAATGTACAGTTTCCATAGTTTTTCTTCAGTTTCATTTAATAGTAAGTTTGTACATTTAGGAAATTGCAGACCATAAGTACATTTTATTTGAAATATCCTTCTCACTGTGTTGACCAAAGGTAGTTATAGATTCTTCATCACTTAAGTGCCATGTAAGAACAGGCTCTATATG
>NC_056734.1:279271313-279391313 GCF_019279795.1 Protopterus annectens
ACTCTCTTTCTCCCTGGTCTCCTACTGTCTACTTTTTCCTTCTTTAACCCTCCTTTCCTTATAGTATTTGACACCACTGTTAAGTCACTATTGAAAAACAGTAACTTGGTTTTAAACTCAAATTTCTGGTCTAACAATACTATTTCTGGTAACATGCTATTTGTATATACCAATTTTTCACCTAGCCTGTACTTAATTTGTTATAACAAAAGGTGTGTATTTCATTTCTTATTATTCTGTTAACTGTAATTACTGTTGTTTACTCATAGAATACATTGTACTATATTCTGGAGCTTTTCTCCCCAGGCCTCCACTGAAAATGGGCTCCTAGCCCAGTCAGACTTTCCCAGTTAACAAATGTAATAAATATAAATAAATAATTAAATGCCGCCAGTCAGCTTTAACATTTAGTTTACATCTCCAGCATCCTATGTCTTTATTATATATCAGTTCAACTTTATGTGGTGTGATAAAGGTTATATGTAAGAATTTCCAAGAGAATATCCTCTTAGTGATGAAGTTTGTTTTGAAAATTGGAGAAGTAGTTTTTTATCATCTTTACTTGGGGAGTTATTACTAACAAGTCTAAAATAATCCAGAATAGCTTTCTCTGTGACATACTGTTGATTTTTTAAGTACCTTTTATATTTTAGATAGAAGTCCCTTTCCAATTATCTTCCAGTGCATTAGAATAATGAATAAATCAATGAACGTGGAAAATAATTTTTAACTATTGGTTGCACTAGATTAATCTTATGTTCAACTAATTATCTACAGTTTTGAATTTCTAACCACATTTTCTTTGCTTAACTCAAACTTATTAATGACATGGTCGACATTTTGTAAATTCCCATCGTCTAGAAATTGATACCAGTATAACAGGTTTTTGTCTTTAAATGTAGTCATTGTTGTTAAATTAAATGTATTGATATTATTTTGAGTATAGGCAAATGGAAATGCAAAGGAAGTTGATGCTTTATATTCAGGGTTCCTGAAAATGAAAATGTTAAAGGATGTTATTATGGTTATTAATATAATAAGAGTTAACTGGTTTGCATTTGTTTTTTATAAAACAGTCCTTTCTAACCAATGGCATGTATTAGTAGCTATTTTAGTATGGTATGATTTTGTTAAATTATTGGATTTATACCAAATACCTCCATGAATATCTTTCCATTTGGCATTATAATAATTTAACCAAGAAATTATTATATTTACAATTGAGGATAAGGAATATAATTCTAAATCTGGAAGGCCAATACCACCTGATGTCCTGTCTTTAATGTGATGGTTTAAAGCCAATCTATGGTTATCAGGAAATGATAAAAATCTCAGAAACAAAGAATTATACTCTTATATTTTTGGGGGAGTGGGAGGGATAAAGATTGTATTATATATAGAATTTTAGGAAGGAAAATCATTTTAATTAAGGAGAGTCTGTCTTCCGTAGTGAAAAATATTTGATTTATTAAGAGTTTGTTTTATGGAATTGAAGTTATTATTATAATTAAGGGTTGTTATATCTTTAATATTATCAGACAGTATTATCCCTAAGTAAGTGATTTTTACCATCTTTCACAATGTATTTACGTAATTTCTTATCTATTTTGCTAATATTATAATTAACAGGCCAAAAAGTGCAGTGTCACCTCCTTTAGTAAAAACTCTGTACCCATGAACTACCACATAGGCAGCAATCTACTTAACACAGAATGCGTGATAAGAGACCTTGGGATCCAGGTGGACAGTAGTCTCTCCTTTGATAGTCACATTGCCACAGTAGTCAGGAAGTCCTTCTATGTGGCACACCTCATCATAAAAGGGTTCTCATCCAGAAAAAAAGAGGTCATTGTTCCCCTCTACTTGTCACTCATTAGACCCATTATAGAGTACAGCGCCCCTTTTGGAATGTACCTCATAAGACATCTGCAGCAGCTGGAAAGGCCACAGAAGTACCTCACAAAGAGGATTACTGGCCTCAAACAAATGCCCTACACTGACCACCTCAAAAAACTCCAGCTTTACTCCGTAGCATATCGCCTACTCCGAGGTGATCTCTGCCTAACATATAAAGCTATGTCAAACCCAGAGCTGTTGGACATGCTACACCTAAAGAAATCCCAATCCCTCTGAGCTACATGCTCTAGGGACCTGAATCTTGTCACCATAATAAACAGGACACAGAAGTACCTCACAAAGAGGATTACTTGCCTCAAACAAATGCTCTACACTGACTGCCTCAAAAAACTCCAGCTTTACTCCATAGCATATCGCCTACTCGGAGGTGATCTCTGCCTAACATATAAAGCTATGTCAAACCCAGAGCTGTTGGACATGCTACACCTAAAGAAATCCCAATCCCTCTGAGCTACACGCTCTAGGGACCTAAATCTTGTCACCATAATAAACAGGACATGCTGGAGGGATAGATTCCTGTCCCAGAGACTTCCTATACTCTGGAACAAGCTACCCATCTATGTCAAGCAAAGTTCTTCATTAACACTCTTCAAGAAAAATCTTGATGAGTGGATGGGAAATAGGAAATACACCCCGGGGATTACTTCATTGTCTCTGCTGGACAGTGGCACAGGAAAATAACTTTCTTGGGTGGTGTAAGCTATGGTACCTTGCTGGCTAGGCTTGCGTAGGCCCTTGGGCCGATAGCCTAGTACCTACCTATGAACCTATAAAACTGAGTCCTGAATTCTTCTGGAACATTTCTATTGATTGGAATACTGCAATAAGAGGAGAACTGCAATCAGTTAAAGTTAATAGGATGTCATTTGCGAATAATTGTATTTTGAGGATTAAATGATTATTATTAGTATGCCTTTGATGTTTTCATTTGATCTTATATAATTTGCAAAAGGTGCCATAACTAGAGCAAAATCAAATGGGGACAAAGGACGGTCCTGTTTAATACCTTTAGTAATCATGATTGATTGGGAAGTTTATGAGCCTATCTTAATGTATGCAAAGGAGTTTTCATAGAGAGGCTTTATTAATTGTAAGAAATTGTTTGAAAAATCGCACTCCTCCAATACTAATAGTAAGTACTCCCAATTAACTAAATCAAATGCACTATTGATATCCAGACTACCCAAAGTTATTTCTTTTTTGAATTATTATTATAATCAATTATTGAAAGTATTCTCTTGATATTATCATAGGTGTTCCTGTTCATTATAAACCCAGTCTGATCATTGTTTATTAACATTGGAAGAGATTGTTGTATTCTAAAGGCATAGACTGCTATGGATATTTCACAATCTACATTTACTAATGAAATTGGTCTATATGAAGAATAGTGTGTTGAGGCCTCATCAGGCTTTAAAATTGGGGATACTGGGGTGTATTTCCAAGATGGTGATACCTTTGTAAGTCTTTTAACTGTTGAAAATACCTCTAGTAAAATACTCAAAGCATCCTTAGTCATCATTTTGTGTAGTTCAGATATTATATTGTCATTTCCAGGTGCCTTATTGGATTTTATTTTATTAATTTGAATTTTGAGTTCATACATTGATATAGGCTTGCCAATTACTTTTATTTCATCCTCTGGCAGTCTATTTTCAACATATTAAAAAAAAATGTTTTAAGAAGATCTTGTGCATCTATTGTTGGCTTGTGTTGAATAATTTTATTAAAATGAGACCTGAAAACAGCCGGAATATCTTCTATTTCAGTAACCTTCTTTTTACTAATAGAGGAGTATAATTCTTAGATGTGAATTTAACAGTCTGCTTTGTTCTAGTAGCCAATTTATGCATGCATTTAGGATTTATGGAATAATTAGTTATTTTAACCTTTTCTAAATTTATCATAGTTTTATGTTGTAAGATTTCTAAATATTTACTGTTTAAGCTATTTATTTTTTTCCATTAAGTTATTATTTCCTTTTTGACAAATTTTAACTTATCAATTTTCTCCAGTAAATCTAGCAATTCTTTGTCCCATTGTTTCTTTTTTGCGTATAACAACTTGTAATTTTGCCAAAAAGGTATGCTTTTAAAGAGTCCCATACAAAAATCTCTAAGGTGTTACCTGCATGATTAATTTCAATAAAAGTTTGAATTTCTTTATTAAACAACTCCTTAAAGTGTTTCATATTGGTTATATATGCAGGAATCCTTTTGAGTGGGATGTTATTACCAAAATTCAATATAACTTAAAATGTTATCATGTTATGATCTGACAGGTGGGCGAAAGACAACTTTAACATTATCTATTCTGCTAGTAATCTCATTTGAAACATATACTCTGTCTATTCATGATTGTGTCCGATGCCTGTGAGAGAAATATACAAAGAAGAGTGAGTCTGATACTGAAAACTTATTTATATTGCTCATATTATATAGGTCAGTGAACTCCATCAAAGCCTTGACTGAGGCAGGTTTCTTCCTTTTACAGCTAGTGTTGGTATACTTGTCAGATGAAAGACAATTAAAGTCATATGCAAAATAATGTTTCCCTTTGCTATTCTTATTATTTCTCCCAACTGTTGTTTAACTGTTTGTATTCCCAATCCTGGTATCCAATAGACATTAGTAAAAGTGCATAGTTTTCTTTGAATCTCTAAAGTCACTGAACAAAACATGCCCTTTTCATCACTAAATATATTCAGAATTTTAGGTAAAGGTAAATAATTTTTCCATAAAATAACCACCCCTCTTCTCTTTTGTTTATAATGAGAGCTAGTCAATACAGAATAGCATTTAGTATTAAGTCTGTCTAAATAATTTCTTATTAAATGTGTTTCCTGTAAAAGGATAACTTGAGAATGAAATATTTTTTAAAAATTTGTATAAACTACCCCTTTATAACCATTATTTAATCCACAGATATTAACTCATAGGTTCATAGGTTCATAGGTAGGTACTAGGCTATTAGCCCTAGGGCCTATATAAGCCTAGCCAAATGTACCCTGGCTTTCGCCACCCAAGAAAATTATTTTCCTGTGTCACTGTTGAGCAGAGCCACAGAAGTGATCCCCGGGGTGAATGTCCTATCTCCCATCCAATCATCAAGATTTTTCTTAAAGAGTACTAATGAGGAGATTTGTTTGATATAGATAGGTAGTTTGTTCCAGAGTATGGGATGTCTCTGGGACAGGAATCTATCCCTCCAGCATGTTCTGTTTATTGTGGTGATGAGGTTTAGGTCCCTAGAGCGTGTAGCTCATAGGGATTGGGATTTCTTTAAGTGGAGCATGTCTAAAAGCTCTGGGTTTGACATAGCTTTGTGTGTTAGGCAGAGATCGCCTCTGAGTAGGCGATATGCAACAGAGTAAAGCTGCAGTTTTTTGAGACGGTCTGCATAGGGCATCTCTTTGAGGCCGGTAATCCTCTTTGTGAGGTATTTCTGTGGCCTTTCCAGTTGTTGTAGATGTCTTGTGAGGTACATACCAAAAGGGGCATTGTACTCTATAATGGGTCTAATGAGTGACGAGTAGAGGGGAACAATGACCTCTTTTTTCCTGGATGAGAAACCTTTTGTGATGAGGTGTGTCACATAGAAGGATTTCCTGACTACTGTGGTGATGTGATTATCAAAGGAGAGACTACTGTCCACCTGGATCCCAAGGTCTCTTATCACACTTTCGGTGTTAAGTAGACTACTACCTATGTGGTAGTTCATGGGTACTGAGTTTTTACCAAAAGGGATGACAATGCACTTTTTGGCATTGAGCTTGAGGCCATGGCTTTGACACCAGGCATCTGTCTCAGCGAGGCCCTTTTGTAGGATGCCCACATCTTTTGGAGTTTTGATTATGGCTCCTAGTTTGCAGTCATCTGCGAACTTCGTTAGCCAAAGACCTTCTTTGTTGGCCTGTACTTCAGAGAAGTAGATACCAAACAGGAGAGGACCCAGGACTGAACCCTGTGGTACTCCACTTGTCACTGGTCTGAAGTTGGATTTGGAGTCTGCTACTTTCACAGTGTGGGTTCTGTCAGTGAGCCAGTTGGCAACCCATCTTGTAACATAGGGATTTATACCTAGTTTAGTGAGTTTATCTATAATTCCAGAGTGGTGGATGGTGTCGAAAGCCTTGGCAAGATCTAGATAAGCTGTGTGAACCACCTTACCCTCATCTACAGCTTTGGTGACTGCTTCAAAGATGTCTATCAGGTTTAGCAGACATGATCTGCCTTTTACAAACCCGAACTGGGTGGGGTCCTGAGTTTGGAGATTACCAATGTCATTGTTTATAAGTTCCATGATGATACGCTCCATAGCCTTGTAGACCAGGCTCGTTAGGCTAATGGGGCGGTAGTTTCCAGGGTCTGTGGTGGCTCCCCCTTTGTGGAGTGGGATAACTGTTGCTGTGCACCATTCAGTGGGCACATAGCCTGAGGTGAGGCTATGATTGAACATGGTATTTAGGTGGGGTGCCAGTTCATTCTGTAGTTCATGTAGAACACAGCCTGGGATGTCGTCAGGTCCCATGGATGCTGTGTTCTTGGCTTTGGATAGTGTGTTTTTTACCTGTGCAGCCGTGATTACAGGAACTTTGCATTCTTCTGGTATAGAGATGGGCCCTTTAGGGGATGACAGAGGGGTAAAGTTAGCACTGAACCTATCTGCCAGGATGTTGGCAATATCAGTTGATTCTGTTTATTTTGTGCCATTGTGCTGTAACTCAGAGCAGATCTGAGTGTTGCCATTGAGATTCTTGACATAACTATAGAATGCTTTGTGGTTGTCTTTAGCGTCAGTGGCGATTTTGTTTTCATAACTAGCTTTGGAGGATTTTATGAGGGATCTCAGCTTCTTACTGAGGCTGACCAGGGAGTTTCTCCAATCATGGGATTTTATGCTTTTTTGTAACAGTTTCCTTCTTCTGTTGTAGAGTTTGTTTATGGCAGGGGACCACCAGATTGGCTTCCTTTTTTTGGAGGATAGCATCTTGGTTCTGTTAGGGATTGCACAATCCATGCACTTGTGTAAGTGCTTATAAAGTGCATTTGTGTAGGATTCAGCAGTCATACCTCTATTGTCCGTCAGCATGGGTGTCGTGAAGTTTGCCACTTCTGTCTTAAGAAGCGTGAAGTTGGCTTTGGAGAAACTTTTTACTGTAGTTTCCCTAATGGGGGGTGGGGGAGGGATGTGGATGTCTAGGGTGATTAGCTTGTGGTCGGATCTGACCAACGAGGAATTGACCTCTAGTGTGGAGCACCGGTTGCCCATGTTGGTAATAACCAGGTCTAGGATATTGCTGCCCCTGGTGGGGGTGTGGATAAGTTGATCCACGACATTGGAATTTATGAATTCCAGAAAACGTTGAGCACAAGAGTTGGTACATGAGTAGTTTTCCCAGTTAATGGTAGGTAGTTGAAATTGTCCATTATTAGGGTGTTAGGTTGTACTCTAATATTTTCCAGTGTATTAAGAAATGAGGAGTGGGAATCCTGGGGGCATGGTGGGGGATCTGTAGCAAGCTACAATTTGGATTGCGGTCTTGCCCAGAGTTAGTTGCACTTGGATAATTCCGGATGCATTATGCTGAGCAACTAGCCTGGAGGTGTGGCTATCCTTAATGAATATGGACACGCCTCCGCCTTTAGTGTTTCAGTCCAGGTTAGGTGGCCGAAAGGTGTGGTATGAATTATAGCCTGGTAATGCAGGGGTACTCTCTGGAGCCTTGAACCAGGTCTCTGTCACTGCACAAATATCGATGTTCTCCATTTTAAGGAGTGCCTCGAGAGAGTGCATTTTGAGGTTTAGACTTCTAGCATTGAGTAGCAATACCCTCAGATTCTTCTTGTCTGTACCTGTTAGGGTGGTGAATTTGTCATTTGAACCTTGCCTAAAAAAGGCACTATAGGGGTGGCTAGAGCCTTAGCCAGTATCCGGAATCCCTGAGAAGACAGGTGCAGGCCATCTCTGGCAAAGCATCGTGGCTTGTCGATCATGTCATCCCAGGCAGACAGATACTGCATCCCCTTAGAATGACACCAGAAGCTTAGCCAATTGTTGAAGTCAATCATTTTGTCCTTGTACTGTGGTATCATTCAGGGTGATTGACATACATTTCAAGTTGGCCATACTACTGAAATAGGAAAAATAAATAAGTATTACATATAATACCCTCATACATTTGTAAATAACATGGTACTGAAAAAAACTATTATATCTAGTGAATTGCTTACTGATTGATATAAGTATAAGATAATTGAGACTTTTAACTGTAAACTTTCTATCAATAATAGTAGACACCAAAAAAAAAAAGAATCAATTTGTAAACTACTGTACATGCACTGTTCTTTCCTGTCCACCCATGGAGTTTAAAATTCCTGCTTTGAGTAGCAGTCATATTCAAATACTACCACCTATCCTCAAATAAGTATCTAGCATCACACTACTAATTCTAAAATTATGATATATGAAAGGTCAAACTTATTTAACAAAATTAAAAAGAGTAATACATAATATTCAGATTATAAACACTCATTTGCTTGCTGTAAAACTTATAAACTGTAAAGTATAGCAGATCTTGTAGTCATTTAGTTCTATTTTATTTGTAAGACTTAAATAGTATTGTAATAAATCCAATCATTTATTTCAGTTCTGAGAAAAAAAAAGAGATTAACATAGATAAAAGACAATACATATAACATTGTTTATAACAATCATACTATATTACTAATATGCTATTATATATTACTGATAATGTGACTAAACTATTTAAACTCAATTCTGACTACAACACTGTACATGGCTGTTTATTATGTGAGACACATATGATATTTCAAAGAACAAATAAACTTTTCAAAAAAAAAATCTTTGTTTGTGAGGACTTGCATATAAAATTATCTTTCAACACGTGTCTCTTCTATAAATAGGAATTCAACCAGACATTTTTCTGAGGGCCAACTATGTGAGACACAAGTGGTTAAATATACATTTGTTAAACAGTTATTGTACCTTGAGACACTTTATCCGTGCCACGATGTAGAATATTCACAGACTTGATTACATTTGGTCCACAGGTACAGTACCATACTCACTTCTTGTAAGTTAGAGGGGTCTTTCCCCAGGGGAAACAAAGAGATGCCTTTGAATGTTTATCAAAAGCCACAGCAAACTTTTTTTCTGTACAAGACTAATCATTTTGATTTTACAAAATTATTCAGGATCCATCAAAACCGTAATGACAAAGAGCATTCCAGAAATGATTACTGTATACTGGCTCTTGATTAATAAAATAACATAACTCACTGTATCATAACTGAAGTTGTGTCTCTCTACAGAGCACTTTTTAGAATTTCTGTGTAGCCATAGCAGTGGGGGGTAGTTTCAGCTCATCACTGAGATTCTGTCTTGCCTTATATAAGTGGTACATTTTGAGTTATCTCTGCTTAATATCAGAGCTTTGGCTGGCTAACATCTACCTGAAATCAGCTGGATGTATAAGTGAATTTAAGTACACTTTTATCTGCTCTTTTGCATATAGTACTGTATTTAATTTATTTATTTGTGTTTTCACTGAATATTAACTCAACTGAAGTTGTGGCTGTCTCTCTACAAAGTACTTTTTAGAATTTCTGTGTAGCCATTGATAGCAGTGGGGGTAGTTTCAGCTCATCACTGACATTCTGTCTTGCCTTATATAAGTGGTACATTTTGAGTTATCTCTGCTTAATAATAGAGCTTTGGTCAGCTAACATCTACCTGAAATCAGCTGGACAAATAAGTGAATTTAAGTACACTTTTATCTACTTTTTTGCATATAGTACTATATTTAATTTATTTATTTTTGTTTTTCACTGAATATTAACTCAACTGAAGATGTGGTTGTCTCTCTACAGTTAGTTCCCCACCCACCTTCCCTGTTCTTGTTTTGGTGTTAATGTTGGTGGCTTTGAAATTGCCTGCCCCTCTTGCAGATTTGTATTTGGATACTCCTTCAGGGCCCATCTCATTTGCTCACTCAACTGAGTGCAATGAGATCATATTCTGATTTCAGGCACTCCTACTGTGTACAAAGAGAGCATTTGGGAAGGACAACCCCTGTAGCCTTTTAATCCTGCTCTGTTTCCTCCCTAAAAAAAAAAAATATATATATATATATATATATATATATATATATATATATATATATATATATATATATTTTTTTTTTATTATTATTCAGCTGCTCTTACTGTAACTGTCTTAGTTGCTCTTCTGCATGCTGTTATCTGTTCAGTCGTACTTACTCTGCACTTATTACTGCTTGTTAGTAGCCTTCTAATTTACTGCCTTCTGCACTTGTTTTGTAGTCATTTGTTAATTTAATTGCATTTATTTGAACTGTATTTGTCATAGTGTTGGTACACACTCGAGTGTGCTGGTCTGCACTACAATTTGAATTGTATTTACTGCTGTTTTAGCTGCTTTTCTGTAACAAAAAAATAAATAAATAAATAAATAAATTCTAAGCTTGTTTTCTTCCTTTCCTGTAACTAGTCAAGTCCAGATACAGACTTGCTGTATCCAGGACTGTTGGTAGGCTTCTGAGCCCCCCAAGCCTTTCTTTGTTGGAGGGAAGCCTTCTAGCTTATCAGTGGGAGTGGTAAGCACTAGGTAGCCTATCTACCATGGGAAGAGGGGGTTTTGGCCCTTAAATTGTAGTTCATTGGCCATTTGGGCAGTTTTTCCATCTCTTTCTACTTTCTGGTTAAAAGCCCATTTTGAGTTTGGTCCCTGCCTTTCCTATAACTAGTGTAGTCCAGGTACAGATTTGCTATATCCAGGACTGGTGGTAAGCTTCCGAGCTCCCCCCAAGCCCTTCTATGTTGGAGAGAAGCCTTCTAGCTATCAGTGGGAGTGGTAAGCACTAGGTAACCTTTCTACCACAGGAGGAGTGGTTTCTGGCCTAGACATTATAGTTTATTGGCCATTTGGGAAGCTTTTCCATCTCTTTCAACCTTCTGATTTAAAAATCTGTGTTTGCACTTATTTACTGCCTTTCCTGTTACTAGTCTAGTCCAGGTACAGATTTGCTGTATCCAGGACTCTTTGTAAGATTCTGAGCCCCCCAAGCCTTTCCATGTTGGAAGGAAGCCTTCTAGCTTATCAGTGGGAGTGGTAAGCATCAAGTAGCCTATCTACCACAAGAGGAGTGATCCCTGGCCCAGAAATTGTAGCTATTGGCTGTTTGAGCAGTTTTTTTTCCATTTCTTTCAACTTTCTGGTTTGAAAGCCGCACTTGTACCTGTTTCCCACCTTTCCTATAACTAGCCTAGTCCGGTTACATATTTGCTGTATCCAGGATTGTTAGTAAGCTTCTGAGCCCCCAAGCCTTTCTGTGTTGGAGGGAAGCCTTCTAGCTTATTAGTGAGAGTGGTAAGCACAAAGTAGACTATCCTCCATGGGAAGAGTGAGTTATGGCCCATAAATTGTAGTCTATTTGGCTGTTTGGGCAGTTTTCCATCTTTTTCAACTTGCTGGCTTAAAAGCCTATGTTTGTACTTGTTCCCCGCCTTTCCTGTAACTAGTCTAGTCCAGGTACAGATTTGCTGTATCCAGGACTCTTTGTAAGCTTCTGAGCCTCCCAATCCTTTCTGTGTTGGAGGGAAGCCTTCTAGCTTATCAGTGGGAGTGGTAAGCATTAGGTAGCCTATCTACCACAAGAGAAGTGGTTCCTGGCCCAGAAATTGTAGCTATTGGCCATTTTGGCAGTTTTTTTTTTCCATCTCTTTCAACATTCTGGTTTAAAAGCCGCACTTGTGCTTGTTTCCCACCTTTCCTGTATCTAGCCTAGTCCAGATACAGAGTTGCTGTATCCAGGACTGTTGGTAAGCTTCTGAGCCTTGCAAGCCTTTCTGTGTTGGAAGAAAGCCTTCTAGCGCATCAGTGGGAGTGGAAAGCACTAGGTAGCCTGACTACTATGAGAGGAGAGGTTCTTGGCCCAGAATTGTAGTTTATTGACAATTTGGACAGTTTGTCCATCTCTTTCAACTTTCTGGTTTAAAAGACCACATCAACGCTTGTTTCCCATCTTTCCTGTAACTAATCTACTGGGTAGCACTAGAAACCCTTAAACTGATACAAGCTTTCTAGCTTAGAAGAGAGACTTTGGAGTGATTAAGTATCAGTTTTCTGTACTTTCTTGCTGCACTTTACTGTTTTCCGCCTAAACGCAGATTTTCCAGCGTTTATTGTGATTTAAAAGCTTGTTTTTTTTCACATATTGTATTTATCTGACTGCCTGTACTTTTAAAAAGTTTTTTGTTTAAATAATTTGTTTAACTGTTGTAGGCTACACACTAAAGTGCAATAGCCTTTTCTGATCATTTGTAGTTGTTTAAAGCTGTTATAAGTGTATTTTTTTACTGTTTTTGCCTTATCTTTTCAAAAAAACAAACAAACAAAAAAATTCATTGTTTCCCACCTTTCTATACTAGTATAGTCCAATGTTCAAGCTAGTGCTGAATTCAGGGCTGTGATACTAGTTTCTGAGTTGCCCATACCTTACTTGGATAGAAGGAAGTTTCTCTGTTTACCTGTGAGAGAAAGGAGCTTTGAGCAACCTATCTGTCCCTGGAGGAGTGGTTTCCAGCCCAGAAGTTAGTAGTTTATTGGCCATTTTGGGCTAATTTCTATCTCTTTCATTTTCCTACTATAAAAACTGCAAACCGGGCAATGCCGGTTAGCTACGGTTAAATTATTCCCGGCTCCACTAAGTCTCCTCTTCAGTTTTTCCCTTGAAACTAGTCTAACTCTCAACCTAAGCACTCAAAAAGCATCTTACAGCCCAGCACTTGCTCAGACCTAATAGCAAGCACCAATATACCCTGACACTGATTGCCCAGCAGGGCATGGCTCTTTATTCACCCCTCACCAACCAAGTGACTAAGCAGCTCACCCTACTATTCAGGCATGACCAAAGGGCAACTTCAGGTGCACTCTCCAGTCCAGCTGGTGAATCTGGGTATCCTCAGGAAATGTTACAACTGCCTCATGTACAGAGACAACCCACTCCTCCTATCACAAAACACTAACATATGCGAGAGATGCAGTTATACAGCCAAACTGGAAGCTAAGCTGTCTCCACGCAAGACTGGAATGGACAGTCAAGAGGAGAAGGTTAACACTTGCAACACACCATTCAGCTGCACACAGACCTACTAAAACAGCACTGGTAAAAAATACACATAAATACACAAAATCATACTCGGAGTCTCTAAATAAAAACCTGCAAAAGCATCGAAGACCTCCAAAGCAGACACCCAAACAACCTGCACTTCCCATCACAAACCTGACAACACATAAAACACAAAATCAGTGTGCTGCACAATCACAGTCCTTAAGGCAAAATAACATATCTAACACACTAGTAATAGGTGACTCTATAGTCAGGCCCACTCACTAGGCTGGACAAGCAGAAGGTTACTGTTAGCTGCCTGTCAGGAGCCAGAATCCGCCACATAACATAAGCACTCAGGTAACTCCAAAACAAGTACAGATATGTCTCTGTCATTCTTCATGTTGGTGTGAATCACCTGAGATGTACCTCCCTGGACTGCATGAAAAGAGACATGGAAGAGCTCTCTGATCATGCAGCCCAGCCTGGTATGACCCTGACCCTGAGTAGCATCCTGCCCTCACCAAGAATGATACCTCAGTATAAAGAAAAAATTATCAATTTCAACAATTGGCTAAGCTTCTGGTGTCATTCAAAGGGGATCCAGTGTCTGTCAGCCTGGGACGACATGCTCGACAAGCCACATTGCTTCACAAGAGATGGCTTGCACCTGTCACCCCTAGGCTTTCAAATACTGGCCAAGGCTCTTGCTGCCCCCATAGTGCCTTTTTTAGGCAAGGCTCAAAAGTCAAACCCACCTCCATAACCAGCACAATTAACAAAAAACTGAGGGTTATGCTACTCAACGCCAGGAGTTTAAATCTCAAAATTCACGCGCTCAAAGCACTCCTCAGTATGGAGAATGTCGACTTCTGTGCAGTAACTGAAACCTGGCTCAAGGCTCCAGAGAGTACCCCAGCAATACCGGGCTACAACTCATACCACACATTTCGGCCACAGAACACGGACCGAAACAAAAAAGGAGGGGGTGTATCCATATTTATCAAGGATACCTACACCTCCAGGTTAGTGGCGCAGCATGATACCTCTGAAATCATCCAAGTGCAACTAACATTGGGCAAATCTGCAATGCAAATTGTGGCCTGCTGCAGATCACCCTCCATTAGAAAACATGAAGGTCCTACTGAACACCCTGATATTGGGCGATTTCAATTACTCTACCATTCACTGGGAAAACTAATTGAGTACAAATTCCCAGGCCCAGCGCTTCCTGGAATTCATCAACTCAAATGCCCTGGATCAGTTGGTAAACTCCCCTACCAGAGGTGAAAACATATTGGACCTGGTCATCACCAACAGGGGTGACAGGTGGTCCACACCGGAGGTCAACCCGTCACTGGTTAGATCAGACCATAAACTAATCACTCTGGATGTCCACACCCCACCACCACCCCAACTAAGGAAACCACAGTAAAAAACTTTTCTAAAGCAAACTTCACCTTACTTAAGACAGAGGTGGTAAATTTCACAGCCCCCATGCTAAAGGATAACGCTGCCCAAAATGCAGAAACCTTTACAAATGCACTCTATGAGCACTTACAAGGATGCATGGATCGTGCCATCCCTAGCAAAACCAAGACTCACTCCTGTAAGAGAAGGAAACCAGTTTGGTGGACCCCTGCAATAAACAGGCTATACAATAGAAGGAGGAAACTAGTTCAGGAAAAAAGCAAATCCCAAGAAGGAAAGACATCCCTGATCAGTATCAGTAAGAAACTAAGGTTCCTCATGAAATCATCCAAGGCTAACTTTGAAAGAAAAATAGTCAAGGATTCAAAAGATAAGCACAAAGCCTTCTTTAGCTATGTAAGTGGCAACTCACAGATATGCACTGAACTAGTGCAAAATAGCACAAAATATACTAAACCTACTGATATTTCCAACATCCTGGCAGATAGATTCAGTGCAAATATCACCCCCCTCTCGCCTCCAAAAGGGCCCACAACAAAACTGGAGAAGTGTAGTGTCCCAAGCATCACAAGATGCACAGGTGAAAACAGCCCTTTCAAAAGCCAAAAACAGTGTCAATGGGACCAGATGGTGTCCCAGGCTGTGTCTTGCATGAACTACAGAACAAATTAACCCCCCACCTAAACACGCTGTTTAACCTCAGCCTCTCCACAGGCTACGTGCCTATAGAATGGTGCACATAAATGGTTATTCATCTCCACAAAGGAGGGGCCCCAACTGACCCTGGTAACTATTGCCCCATAAGCCTGACTAGCCTGGTCTGCAAGGCTATGGAGCACATCATCATGGACCTCATTAATAAAGACATTGGGAACCTCCAAACACTTGACCCGACCCAGTTCGGCTTTGTTAAGGGCAGATCATGCCTACTAAACCTGGTTGACTTCTTTGAGACAGTCACCAAGGCCATAGACAAGGGAAAGGTGGTTCACACAGCCTACCTTGACCTCGCCAAATCTTTTGACACCATTCCCCACTTGGGTATTACAGAAAAACAAACCAGCCTGAACATAAACCCCTATGTCATGAGATGGGTTGACAACTGGCTTACAGACATAACTCACACGGTAAGAATAGTGGGCTCCAGTTCTGACTCTAAACCAGTCACAAGTGGTGTCTCACAATGGTCAGTCCTGGGACCCCTACTGTTTGGCATACACTTCTCAGAAGTACAGGCAAACACAGGAGGACTATGGCTAACAAAGTTCACCGATGACTGCAAACTGGGAGCCATAATTGACTCTCCGGCTGACATGGACATCCTCCAAAAGTGCCTTACTGAGACAGACACCTGGTGTCAAAGTCATGGCCTCAAGCTAAATGCCAAAAAAATGCATAGTCATCCCATTTGGGAAAAAGAAAACACCCACGAATTACCACATAGGTGGCAGCCCCCTTAATACAGAAGAGGTAATAAGAGATCTGGGACCCAGGTAGATAGTAATCTCTCCTTTGACAATCATATTGCCAAAGTAGTTAAGAAATCCTTCTATGTGGCCCATCTAATTACTAAAGGGTTTGCATCTAGAAATAAAGAGGTTATAGTGCCCCTCTACTCGTCACTCATTAGACCCATCATAGAGTACAATGCCCCATTTGGGATGTACCTCACAAGACACTTCCAACAGCTGGAAAGACCACAAAAGTACCTCACCAAGAGGATTACTGGCCTCAAACATATGTCCTATGCAGCCCGACTGAACAAACTCTGGCTGTACTCAGTGGCATATCGCTTACTCAGAGGTGATCTCTGCTTGACTTACAAAGCCATGTCCAACTCAGAATTGATGGACATGCTCCACCTAAAGAAACCTAAGTCACTGTGAGCCACGTGCACTAGTGAGCTAAACCTTGCCACAACAATAAATAGAACATGCTGGAGGGATAGATTCCTGTCACAGAGACTCCCCATGCTTTGGAACAAAATTCCAAATTACATCAGGCAGAGCCCCTCACTAACACTCTTCAAGAGAAATCTTGACGAGTGGATGGGTAACAGTAAATACACCCCTGGGATCACTTCATTGGCTCTGCTTGACAGAGGATCAGTTAATTAATCAATTGGGTGGCGAAAGCCGACACACTCTGGCTAGGCTTATAAATGCCCTTGGGCAGATAGCCTAGTACCTACATATGAACCTATGAACCTATAATGAGAAGATTAGAAATTACAATGTGAAAATGCACCTGTATAAACTGTTGTTTTGAGGGCATTCACTATGACAAGAAGACTCAAAACTTGCTCAATATATGTTTAGTGATCCAAAAAGATGACAAAAAATGTGATGATGATGCTACTGAGCAAAAGACATCTAACAGCTTTTTATTTCCAACACCCCTGCTCACTCATTTGGAAGATTTCATCCCCTGCACCTCTTGCTTAAATAAACTAACTCCATAGGATCATAGGAGGTTACTAGGCTATTAGCCCTGAGGCCCTTATAAGCCTAGCCAAGAGTTTAGCTCATGTTTAGACAAGTCAGCACCTAATGCCCCTGTCCAGCAGTGACATGGATGAAATCCCAGGGGTGTATTTTCTGTTTTCATCCAGTTATCCAGGTTGCACTTAAAAAAGGGTAAAGAGGTACTTTGCTTGACATGGAGAGGGAGTCTATTTCACAGAAGGGGGAGTCTCTGTGACACAAATCAATCCTACCAAGAAGTCCTGTTGATGTCACAGAACAGGTTGAGGCTGCATGTGTGGGTTATTCGAATGGAGCTTGACTTGGAGATATACAGTTGTTCCATCAAGGCGGGGTCCATGATTGCCTTGTATGCCAGACAGAGGTTACCTCTGAGGAGTCTGTAT
Source organism: Protopterus annectens (assembly GCF_019279795.1). NCBI lineage: Eukaryota > Metazoa > Chordata > Ceratodontiformes > Protopteridae > Protopterus > Protopterus annectens. Next base: position 279,288,683 of record NC_056734.1, read on the forward strand.
AAAACTGAGTAGATGGATAGGGCTTTTAGCCTATCTGTGTATGGTAGATGTTTGAGGCCCTGGATTCTCCTTGCGAGGAACCTCTGTGGTCTCTCCTGCTGCTGCATGTGCTTTGCAAGGTACATGCTGAAAGGGGCATTGTACTCAATAATGGGCTTTATAAGGAAAGAATACATGAATGTTATGACCTCCTTCTCCCTGCATGCGATACCATTACTTATGAGGTGGACCATGTAGAAGGCTTTCGGTACAATGGAAGCAGCATGATGGTCAAAGGTCAGGTTGCTATCAACCTGGGTGCCCAAATCCCTCATGACTGATTGCGTGCTTAGGGCATTGTTATTAATGTGATAATTTGTGGGAACGTCACTATCCCAAAGGGGATGATGATGCATTTTTTGGTATTCAGCTTGAGGCCATATTTCTGGCACCAGTCATTTGTCTGAGTGACACTCTCTTGGAGGATGTCCACATCACTAGAGGAACTGATGACAGCTCCCAGCTTGCAGTCATCTGCAACCTTTGTCAGCCATAGCTCACAAGTTTTGGCCTGCACCTCAGAAAAGTATATCCCAAATAAGAGAGGCCCCAAGACTGATCCTTGGGGTATGCTGCTTGTTACGGGTCTACTGCTTGAGGTGACTTCCCCTATTTTGACTAGGTGGGTTCTATCAGTGAGCAAGTTTACTACCCATCTGGTAACATATGAATTGATGCCTAGTTGAGAGAGTTTATCTATTATCCTTGAGTGGAATAATGTTGAAGGTGTTGGCCAGATCAAGGTAGGTGGTGTGCACCATCTTCCCCTCATCTTTGGCTTTGGTGACCATCTCAAAGAAGTCACCAGATTTAACAGACATGACCTTCCCTTGATGAAGCCAAACTGTTTGGGATCAAGTGTTTGGAGGTTGCAAATGTCCTTGTAATGAGGTCCATGATAATCCTTCCCATGGCCTTGGAGATCAGGCTAGTTAGGCTGATGGGTCTAGAATTTCCTGGATCAGTGAACACTCCAACTTTGTGCAAAGGGATGACAGTGGCTTTCCTCCACTCAGCTTGGAGAAAGCTGGTACTCGGGCTTTGTTTGAATAAGGTGCCTAATGTTGATGATAGCTCCTGCCTGAGTTCACATAGAATGAAGCCTGTGATGTTATCGGGTCCCATGGAAGCTGTATTTTTGCCTTTGAGACAGCAGTCATGACCTGTTCCCTAGATATAAGAAGAAGGGGTCACATACTGGTGATGTCCTTATTTACTAATGGGGGGAATAGAGGGGTGAAGTTTTCACTGAATCTGTCAGCCAGCGTGTTTGCTATATCTATGGCATTTGTATATGTGGTGTCCTTGGCCACCACTTCTGAACAGATCTGAGTGCTTCCTTTGAGGTTGAGGACATATGTGAAAAAGGCCTTATGATTGTCTCTAGTAGATGTGGCCAATTTGGACTCAAAGTTTTCTTTGGAGGATTTCACTAGTGCTCTTATTTGCTTGTTCAGGCTAAGGAGACATTGCTTCCAATTGGGCATCTGCTCCTTCTTGGTCAGCAATTTTTTTCCTTTTGTTATAGAGTTTGTGTATTGCAGATGTCCACCAGACAGATTTACTCTTCTTTGTGGAGGATAATTTAGTCCTGTCAGGTATTCCTGATTCCATTCATCTATACAAATGCTTGTATAGTGCTTTGGTGTAGTTTTGGATATTGGTGCCAGCTCCTACAGAGGGAAAGGAGGCTGTGAAGATATCATCCCTGAGGAAGCTGTAATCAGCTTTGGAGAAGTTTTTATGTCTAACCCTAGCTAGAGGGGGATTGGGGGAGATGGAGACTTCAGAAGTAACTGCTTTATGGACAGATCTTAAAAGGGAGGATGATTCTGAAGGGATGCTGCAGTGGTTACTCATGTTGGTTAATACCAAGTCCAAGACATTATCACCTCTTGTGGGGGTATTGATTAGCTGTTCAAGGTATTTGCAATGACAAAATTGAGGAATCTCTGGGCATTTGTGTTCTGGGATGAGAAGTTCTTCCAGTCTATGTTTGGGTAGTTAAAGTCACCCAGGATCAGGGTAAAGGGTTTAATCTCAATAGATTCAAACAGGTCCAGATAGACTGACTGGGCATATTGAGTCAGATTTGTGGGCCAGTAGCTACGATTTGAATAGGGGTCTTGTCAATGGTTAACTACACCTGGAGTGTCTCCTGTGCGTCATACTGTTTGACCAGCCTGGAGGTGAATGTCTTTAATATATATTGAAACTCCACCTCTTTTGGCTTTACTGCCCACGGCTTGGGGTCTGAATGTATTATAGGATGAGTAACCAGGTAAGGCTGGGGTGCTCTCTGCAGCTTTGAACCAGGTTTTTGTGACTGCACAGATGTCAGCATTTTCCAGGGTTAAGAATTCTTGCAATGAGTGCAGTTTCATGTTTAGACTCCTAGCATTTAGCAGCATAACCTTTATTTATTTATTTGATCCACTGGGCTCGAGAGCCCATTTTCAGTGGAGGCCCGGGGAGAAATTCTCCAACATTACATAGTAAAACATTAGATATTGGATAAAGTTATAATTCATGCCACAGATACATAAGATAAGCAAAATACAATTGATATGAAGGGTGTAGATAAAAATAGAGACATAAACAGGTAAATTGGTAAGGCTTCACATTACATAGTAGACAGTGAGTTTGTGGATTAAGTAACTGTTCAAAATTCAGACATGAATTGGTGAAGCTACACTTTACATAGTAAGCGTTAAGCATTCAGATAAAGTACTCCTCAGGTTGCAGATACACAAGATAAGCAAGTTATAGTAGCAATTGAGGGTGCAGACACTTTTGAGAACAGAGACATGAACTGGTGCAGACACTTTGTAGAATAGAGACATGCTCTGGTACATTAGTAATTTAGCAAATAAGTCATATGTTGCAAGGAAAAAATTCCAAAGTTTGTATAGAAAATGTGTCTTGCTTGGGTGCCAGAACAGGTACAAATGAAGGGAGAGAAGAACAGGGAAAACTAAATACAATATGTATGAAATGTACAAGAAATAATGCTGAAGAGAGAGTCGTTTCTAGAGGTGTTAAGAGGTCATTTCTAGAGGAGTTAAGTAGTAGGCAAAGGGGAAGTAGGGAAAATATGATTTAAAGTAAGGAGAGAAGAAGGCTAGGTGGGTAAAGTGCAATTGCACTTCCACTTAGAGAATAAGTATGAATGGAGATGTGACTGGAAGTTGTTAGTGTTTTCAATAGTTCATAGAGAAGAAGGGAGAGAGTTCCATTTTTTTGGCTAGGGAGAAGGACAGGAGGTGCCGTCCAGCAGGGCAGGTTGGTTTGTAGACAGTGAGAAGGTTTAGGTGGGAAGATCTAAGTGGCCTGTTAGGAGTGTAAGATTTTAGGAAGTTGGAAAGAGCAGGGCATACGGTAGGGTTAAAGAATAGCTTATGGACAGTAGTAAATTGGAGGTAGTCCAGATGGTTGAGAAGTTCTAGCCAGTTAAGAATGTGAAGGGCAGAGCAATGGTGGGAGGTGTGTTTGGCTTTTATGGCAAACTTGGAGATTTTATTGCAACAACTTTCCATTTTGGAAGAGATTTAGGCAGATAGGTTAGTTAGTATGGGTGCACCATACATTAGAGTGGGGAGAAGGTAGGTGGTGGCAAGGGTTTGTCTAGTAGAAGGAGTGAGATGGTGGATGTTTCTTTATAGTAGGCCAAGTTTTTGATGTTTTCTTTTTGATGTTAAGTTGAATATGTGTGTCAAATTTTAGGTGTTCATCTATGGTGACCACAAGAAGTTTGGCATAGGGAACTTTAATTTGTGTTTTGTTGAAATTTGTATGTTGGTAGTTTTAACCTCATCACTTTTCTTAAAAAGGCACTATGGAGGAGGCAAGAGCCTTTGCCAGAAGCCTGAAGCCCAGGTGAGACAGATGCAGACCATTTTTGGCAAAGCATAGTGATCTGTCAATCATATCTTCCCAGGCTGTCAGGTACTGGATCCCCCTGGAATGACAGCAGAAACTAAGCCAGTTGTTAAAGTCAAACATTTTCTGTTTGTATTGAGGCATCATTCTAGGTGATGGCAGAATGCTGCTTAAGGCTAGGGATGTACCTGCCTGGGACACATAATCAGAGACCTCAATCATGTCTCTCTTCATATAGTCCAGGGAGGTAAGTCTCAAGTCATTCATGCCAACATGGACTATGATGAAGTCATAACAGTACTTGTTCTTGAGAGACATGATTACGTATGTGATATGGGGGATTCTGGCACTTGACAGACAACAAACTGTGACTTTCGCCTTATCCAGCCTGGTGAGAGGCACATCTGTGTGTCTCACAATGGAGGCTTCTATGACTAATATGTTGGGTTTATGGTGAAGCCTTAGCAGTTGTGTGACACAGGTGTGTGGACTATGCGTGGTATGGGGTGTGGAGGGCTGTGGAGATCGCATGTGTTTTTGCCTCAAAGGTCTCCTTTGTTTAGGTATGTTTATGTGTGTGTGTGTGTTGTGTAAGTGTGGTTGGTGTTTGAGGTGTAGTGATTGTATTGTAAACCTTTTCGGTGCCAGATATACTGGTTTGAGAGGGCGAGAGCATGGACTCTAGGTTCCTAATGTAATTGCATCTCTCAGAAATTGTGTTCCTAGGTGGTAGTAGTAGATGGTTGTCCATGTACATGATGCAGTTGCTACACTGTCGGAAGATGCCCATATCAAACAGACTGGCAAGAGAAATGGTAGGAAATCGTCCATCCATATTTGTCAGAATCTGAGGGAGAAAGCCCAGGGAGAGCTAAGGGGTGGGCCTAAAGCCCAAGTGCATAAACCAAAATTAAGAGGCTTAGAATAACACTTAACAATTTAAGCAGGCTAGATACAAGTGCAATAAATGAAACAGAAAAGATGCAGCTGAATAATTCAAATTCATAGATTCATAGATGTGTACCAGGCTAATGGCCATGGAGCCTTTAACAAGCCTAGCCCATAGAAGTGCCCTGACATCGTGCTGCCCGATGTTACATAACATAAATCTTACAGAGTAACTTTACAAAGGTTGGGCACATCTAGCAACAAAAGGGTTAATAAAGCAAATTTTAAATGTGGAGTTCAAAGAAGAATGAATAATGTACAGTCATTTGTAGTGGGAATTTGTCATCCAATAAAAATGAATCTCTTAATCTGCAGTTTGGGTATGTGATAGAAGATATTCATCAAAGCAGTAAGTACAGTGTCAGCCATGTTCTTCTGTAATTACACCTGAGGACATAGCTGCAAAGCTGACAAGGGCAACAAAATGAATAAGTACCTGTTCCACATCCTTTGCTTTTTTTGCTTAACAATCGTGCAGAAAGTTTACCTAATTCTGTTGAGGTCCACACCATGGAGGTTCTAGAACTGGTTAAACTTTCCATTAGTTGTAGCTTTACAAAACACAGAGATGTTTACATATGAACTTTTCAGCATTGTATTCTCAACTCAGCTTGAGAACAAGCAGCAAGTAGCAGGAAAAAGCAAGATGAAGTAACAGAGTAGTAGGAAGAAACACAAATACAGAAAAATACAAGCAGCTGAATAAAGTTTTTTTTAAAGTGGAAAGGGAAAGAGGAGGAACAGAAGATAATTCAAGGTTAAGGGACTAAGGGGTTTGGCCTTCCCAAGTGATCTCTGTATTAGGTAGAATGAGCTAATGAGATGGGACTGGGAGGAGTATCTCAGATCATATTTACTGTAGGGGCAGGCAACTGGAAAAGCCACTAACTGTACGAACACAACAACAACTGGATGAGAAGGTGGGAGAAAAACAGAATTTTGCCCCAGGGCAGCAAATATATAAATGTAGACACAGATAAGACAGGTAAGTAAATAATTCAGTCAAGCAAAAATAAACACAATGTAGAAAACTGAACAGTTAGATAAAGTGCAAAAAATATACTTATCAGCTCTAAATTTCCAGATTGTTTGAGAAGCACTTTCAGGCAGGCACTATGGAGATTCTAGCAATGATATGCAGAAATTCACACAAAGGTAACATTTTTATACTAGTAAGATAAAAGCAAGGTTGCAGAACTACTGACAATAGAGCAACCTACCCTGAAAGAGTGATAAGAGTAAGGCATATAGACTGTGATCTGGCATCTACTTCATTTAATAGAAAGTACTGTCAAGGAATTATAAGTTAAGAGAAACAGGGCAAGGTAGTGAATGACCATTTTTGTTCACCTGAGGTTTTATTTTAACAACTGTATAAAATAAAAATAGAAAGTGTTTTGAAGTTAGATATTAATGAACTTGTACTGATACTAAATACTAAACTAGCTTCTATTAAAATGTATAAGGGATTGGTGATGTAATTGTTAGGCATACAGATTCTCCACTGACCAGTTTGGACAAGAATAGGATTACTTTCAACTACCTTTCAGGTGCCAGGATAACAGACATGATAAGGGCCCCTCAGGACCCTTTCTTGACATGGAAGTGGTCCATGTGGTAGTGGAGGAGCTGGTGTGTATAACTCTGAGAGTTATACAGACATGTTGGAACTCATTATGCATGTAACAGATTAAGGTAATATTCTAATCCTGAGTGGGATGGTCACTTTGTTCAAGCATTTCCATATACTGGCAAAAGCCTTTGCAGCCCCCATAGTGCCTTTTTTAGGCAGAGTTAATCTAATAGACACCCAGCTAGCAAATTTATCAAATGTTGAATCTGACCACATTAAGGTGGCTCTTTTCAACGACAGGAGTCTAAACAAAAAATTGCCTGCTCTTGAGGCACTCTTGCATCTAGAACATGTAAATATATGTGTACTTACATAGACATTGGTTTAAATGTAAATAAAACACTCCCTACATACCTGGGTTTTGTGCCTACCAAGCTTTCAGGACTGATGAAAACTGAAAGTGTTTCTATATTTGTCAGGCACCACATCTAATCTGGACTGATACCCAGAGACCTACAAAGTGAGTTCCTAGAACTTCAATTCACCATGAACAAGAAAGGCTACCAGCTTGTAGCATGCTACAGAACTGCGTCTAAGCCATGCTAAGATTCCTGGAAGTTTTAGATGAAATTCCTGTAAGCAATAACCCCATCATCATAGGCAACTTCAACGAGACTTGAGCATAGACTTGAAGCACCTATACCTCCAGTGCAGGGTATGCTCAGAGATTTTTGGAGCTGATGCATAGGATTTTTCTGGATCAAATTTTATTGACTACACACGAGGCCAATATATTATTATTATTATTATTATTATTATTATTATTATTATTATTATTATTATTATTATTTCATCTGAAAGAATCAAAGACTCATTTGTTTTAATTTCAGTCATCAGTCAGCTCTTCCATCGTATCATATCATATCATATCATATATCATATCCTTAACTTAACACCTTCTCTACATCTTTTATTTAGCAAACTTTTTTATTAACATCTCTTGTCTTAACAATGCTTCGTGCAGTCGTCATGCATAGAGCACTTTCTGTTTGCCAGTGATATGCCCATTTGATATCCAACAAGACTACAGTTCATTCTAACTATGCATTCTAAGTTTACAAGAGCAGGATGTAAAATCTGTCCCTATTTTTGGGACTTTGTTCCCCCCATTATTTTTGCCTTTGTCTAGATTTCTTGTGCTAAGAGGTGAGAGGTATGTAGCTATTTAGTCATACATCATAGAAAAGCTCTCAAACAGTGAAAATTCTCTTACTATCTAACTTTGATCTATCTTGCAGAGATATAACCCTTTGTTTGACCATAACACTAGTAAGGTTTGCCAAATAAAATGCCATTTTTTCATAAATTGAAAATATAAATCACCATGTACAGACTGGTCTACTTCATTTGCCCTAACTTCCAATTGACTGACACCCATTTGCCCGAGACCAAATGACTGAAATTTAATTTGACCGACACTTCATTAGTCCGACACTTCATTTGACTGACAAGTATTATTGACAAGTAAATGGAATATGTCCCCTTCCCCACTCTAGTGCAACCCTGGAGTTAGAATATATAGTTAGGGGGTGTGGGGGGCACAGCCCCCCACAATGGGGGGTGTGGGGGTCGAAGTCCCCCACTTAATTTCATATTATATTGTTTGGTTTTGCTTTCACATTGCTTAGTAAAACAAAAGTAAGTGGGGGGGCTTTGCCCCACACCCCCCCCAACTATATATTCTAACTCCAGGGTTGCACTACAGTGGGGAAGGGGACATATTCCATTTACTTGCCAATAATACTTGTCAGTCAAATGAAGTGTCGGGCAAATGAAATTTCACTCAAATGGGATCGGGCAAATGGGTGTCAGTCAATTGGAAGTTAGGGCAAATGAAGTAGACCCATACAGGCATATAGTAAAAACAGTCTGTGTCTCATTGCCTATTGAAGAGCTTTCGTATTTTACATTTTTTGCAACTCACATCATTTATCAGATATTGAAATCTTAAGAAGTATGTCTTCAGCAGAGAATTTCTGAGGAACTCTCAGGAAACATATGGTTTCCTAGCATAGATGACCTCAGGAAGCAAAGAACTAATTAGCTTCTGGCTGCTTGGGATTGAGTTAAAGAAAGTTGGTGTATCTGCCACCAAGTTACTGTCCTTCTTCCTTACATCTCTGCCTAGGACTCCATACATTTTTTGTCTTTTCCTAATTTGCAACACTTTTCCATGAACCCCTGCCCTATTACAGTTTGCCCAGCCCAGCACCAGTATGAGTGCAAAAAGTAACATAGACACTATATACAATATGTTGAGCTACCAAGGAAGGGCCATATGACCATTAAAACACAGATCATCTGTCTCTCTAATCCCCCACATCAATAATTATTTTATTAGTTCAGAGGCAAGTTTTAATTCACCACTATCTTGTTAGTGACCTCTCAATAACTGTTTAGCTATACTTTATGTCACAGCAAGGATGAAGTATCTTATGGTACAGTAATTGCTCAACAAATGTATGTTTAGTCAAGCCTCATATCAAACCTTTTCCATCAGCATACACTTATGGACAGTCCACTTTTCTGTAGTGAACCCACTAATGAGCTATGACAATTTATAACATGACTTTTCCATCTATAAATTCCACCTTTGGCACCTTTTTTTGGTCTCTCTGTATTTCCCTACCATACATATCCTGTTTGATTGATCCTACTAATCTAAAGTCACAGAGTAATAACTACTTTACAGTCTACTTTTATTATTTTGAAATTCCCCTGATTAGTTGGTTAGGTTTCACATAAACAGACCCATTTTTGTACCAACATCCCTGTATGCCAAATGGTACTCATTACTTTTCTAATACTTCCATAGGTGTCATAGAGTTCTGATGACAAGCTGCCTCATTTGCTGAATTCTAACTGAAATCTTATCCCATCAAATATTTATTTATTTACTGGGACAGTCTGACTGATAATACCCATTTTAATCAGAGGTCCGGGGAGAAAAGCTCCATTTGCTTACATTCATTATAAGTTCCAGTTAAACACAGAATATTTACATTTATACACAGACAGTAGTTACATTTATATATTCTAAGATTTTAGAGAAGTGTAAGTTAATAGAGAAGAAAGCCCATGAGCAACTTAGTGGATTGTACAGGCAGCAGTTTTTTCAGTGACAGACTGAGAGAATTCTGTTTAAGAAGAGTATTTGGAGAGTATCATACAGTGAACACAAAGTCTTAACCTTATGATGAGAATGGGCAGGACCAGGATTGGTTAAGATGTTATTTTAGCAGTGGTTTAAAACTATTGAGTTTGTCGGCGAGTTTTATTTGTTTGGGGATACTATTCAAGAGTATTGGGAGAAATGTAAGTCTTCTGAAACATTATTTGACTTATTTGAAAGTAAAAAAAAAGTTGTTAAGAGAGTGGAGGTCCCTTGCTGGACAGTAGGGCAGTAATAACTTTTGTAGTGCAGGGCATTTTTCTGGATGATGATAAGTGTGTGACTGTAGCTAGCTGTCACTATGTTAGGTAGATGTGTAATTCAAGCCAGTTTAACAGCTTTAAGCTATGACAATGGTGAGTCCTATGAGGGAAACTGGTGGCAAATCTAGCTATTTAATTGTAGCAGGAGGCAAGTTTCTTTCTTTGAGTATTTTTTTAAGTTTGTTAGGATAGAAGCAGTGTATAAGAGAACTGACAATAAGAAGGTGGTGGATAGATTTTTTTCTTGCAGTATATTTAAGGAATCCATTGATCCTATAAAGGTAGCCTAATTTCTGGTGTGTAGATTTAATGGTCCATCAAGTTCAGTAAGTATGATCTACCCTTGATGAAGCCAAATTGAGTTGGGTGAAGAGTTTGAAGATCACCTATGCGCTGGTTGATAAGGCTGGTTAGGCTTATGGGTCTATAGTTCCCATGGTCAGCTGATGAATTCCCTTTGTGCAAGGGGGTTACTGTTGCTGTTCTCCACTCTGCTGGAATGGAATCAGTGCACAGGCTGAGGTTAAAGAGACGGCCAAGTGGTTCCACTATTTCTTGTTTTAGATTGCTTAGGAAGCAGCATGAGATGTTGTCTGGTCCTTTTGTGGCCATGTTTTTGTCCTTGGTGAGTGTGGATATAACCTGCTCTTTGCAGTTAATAGGCAGAGAACTGGTGTCAGGTATTCTTTGGGGTATGACTGATGGGGACAGAAGGATAAAGTGTTCTCCAAATCTTTCAGATAGCAGGTTGGCAGTTTCCTCAGGTTCAGTAGGAGAGGTACCCTCCACTATAAGTTATGCACATTTGGGTGCTCAGTTTTGGACATAGCTAAAGAATGCCTTCTAATTGTCCTTATCTAGGGCTGCTAATTTAGCTTTGTAACTAACTTTAGAGGTCTTTACAGTATATCTGATTTGCTTGTGCAAGCTGTGGAAGACATTCTTCTTCTGCTGAGTAATTTCCCTCTTGTTCTTAGCAACAGTTTCTTCCTTTTGTTATATAACTTATTTATACTTGAGGTCCACTAGGGTGGCTTGTTTTTTTTGGGAGAACATGGTTTTGATCTGGTCAGGTACAGCCAAGTCTATACAATTGTTTAGGTGGGTATATAGGGCATTTGTGTACTCCTTTGCATAGGAATCATAGATGGCAGTGCTAGAAGGGGGTTTTAAACATATTATATCATCACCTAGTAGGCTGTAGTTTGCTTTGGAGAAATTTTTCATTTTTTTTTCTCCTGTGAGTGTGTCAGGTCTGATTGTTACTTCAAATGAGACAGAGTTATGGTCTGACCTTACCAGGGAAGGCAACTTACAGGGGTAGTGCAATGACCTCCCATGTTGGTGATAACTAAGTTTAGGACATTTGAGCCCCTTGTGGGTGTACAGACTAGCTGTTCCAGGGCATTTGTATTGACAAACACCAGGAACCTCAGGGTGAGCACATTTGTGCTCGTATATGCTAAAAATCAATGGAAGGATAGTTGAAATCACCCATAACTAAAGTGTTTGGCTGTATAGTGAGTGACTCTAGTAAGTTCAGGTAGACGGTATGTTTCTCTTGGTTCATGTTGGGGGACTTGTAGATACCAATGATATGGTAGGGTTCTTAATCCATAGTTAGTTGGACATGGAGTAGCTCAAGTGAGTCATACTGTTCAACCAGTCTCTGGGTGTATTTGGCTTTAATAAAGATGGATACACCTTCATCTTTGGTATTTCACACATGTTTTGTGGTCTGAAAGTGTGGAAGGCATTGTAGCCTTGCACAGCTGGGGTGCTGTCTGTGGCCTTGAACCATGTCTCAATGACTGCACAGATTTCAGCATCTTCCAAGGTAAGGATTGCTTCCAGAGCTTTCCTACCTTTCCTGTAACTAGTGTTCCAGATACAGATTTGCTGTATCCAGGACTGTATGTAAGCTTCTGAGCCCCCCAAGCCTTTCTGTGTTGGAGGGAAGACTTCTAGCTTATCAGTGGGAGTGGTAAGCACTAGGTAACCTGTCTACCACATAAGGAGTGGTTCTGGCCCAGAAATTGTAGTTATTGGCCGTTTGGGCAATCTTTCATCTCTCTCAACTTTCTGATTTGAAAGCCTGCATTTGCACTTGTTTCTGTCCTGTAACTCATCTAGTGCAGATACAGATTCTTAGTTTTAGCACTTAAATTTGCTTATTCATGCTCAGCACTTGCTCAGAACTTGTAAGCACTAAATAAGCTACTAATTACTATAGCACTCAATATTCCTCATTACCTAGAGGAAAATAGTTTTTGTACTTATTTTTCTCACTTGCTTAGAGAAAAACAACTCTTGTACTCACTTTCCTCACTTATCTAGAGGAAAATAGTTTTTTATTCAGGCATGTCCAAGCGTCAGCTCCCAGTGTTCTCTTCTGTCTATCTGATGAATCTGGGCATCTTGAGGCAATGTAGAAATTGCCTCATGTACACAGACAACCCTCTCCTCTTACCACCCAACACTACAACCTGTGAGAGATGCACTTATCTAGCCAAACTGGAGGTAAAGCTCTCCAACTAAGACTGAACTTGACAGTCATGAGGAGAAGGTAAACATTTGCACCACACCACACTCATCACATAGTCTCACTAAATCTACACCACCAAAATCCACACATAGTAACACAAAAACATTTGCGGTGGCTATCAATAATAATCTGTCTAATCAATAGAGACCTCCAAAGCAGAAATGCAAACAACCTCCATCCCCGACACAACCCAAATGACACATAGTCCACAGACTCAGTGTGCCACTCAACCACAGCCAATAAAGCAAAACAACGTACCCAACACACTAGTCATAGGTGACTCTATAGTCAGGCACACTGATGTCCCACTCACCAGGCTAAACAAGGAGAAGGTTACTGTCAGCTGCCTGGCGGGTGCCAGGATCCGCCACATAACCCATGCACTCAGGTCACTCCACAACAAGTACAAATATGACTCTGTCATTGTCCATGTTGGTGTGAATGACCTGAGACGTACCTCCCTGAACTACACGAAAAGAGACATGGAAGAGCTCTCCGATCTTGTAGCCCAGGCAGGTATGACCCTAGCCCTGAGTAGCATTCTGCCATCACCCAGAATGATACCGCAGTACAAGGACAAAATGATTAACTTCAACAATTGGCTAAGCTTCTGGTGTTATTCTAAGGGGATCCAGTATCTGTCTGCTTGGGATGACATGGTCGACAGACCATGATGCTTTGCCACAGATGGCCTGCACTTGCCACCCCTGGGATTCCAGATACTGGCTAAGGCTCTTGCTTCCCCTATAGTGTCTTTTTAAAGCAGGGTTCAAATAACAAATTCACCACCATAACAGGAGCAGGCAAGCAAAAAACTGAGGGTAATGCTACTCAATGCTAGAAGTCTAAATCTCAAAATGCACTCACTCGAGGCACTTCTTAAAATGGAGAACATCGATATCTGTGCAGTGATTGAGACCTGATTCAAGGCTCCAGAGAACACCCCCTGCACTACCAGGCTATAACTCATACCACACTTTTCGGCCATGTAACCTGGACCGAAACACCAAACGCGTAGGTGTGTCCATATTCATTAACGATATCCACACCTCCAGGTGAGTTGCTCAGTATAATGCATCCAATGTTATCCAAATGCAACTAACTCTGGGAAAAACTGCAATCCAAATTGTAGCTTGCTACAGATCCCCCACCATGCCCCAGGATTCCCACTCCTCTTTTCTTGATGTACTGGAAAATATTAGGGTTCAACCAAACACCCTAATAATGGGCAACTTCAAGTACCCCACCATTAACTGGGAAAACTACTTGTGTACCAACTCCTTAGCTTAATGCTTTCTGGAATTCATAAACTCCAATGCCCTAGATCAACTTATCCACACCCCCCACCAGGGGCAACAATATCCTAGACCAGGTCATTACCAACATGAGTGACTGGTGTTCCACACCTGAAGTCAACTCCTCGTTGGTCTGATCCGACCATAAGCTTATCACCACATCCTGCCCCCACCCCCTATTTAGGTAACCACAGTAAAAAATTTCTCCAAAGCCAACTTCATGCTTCTTAAGACAGAAGTGGTGAACTTCATGACACCCATGCAGATGGACAAAACAGTTACAACTGCTGAATCCTACACAAATGCACTCTATAAGCACTTACACGAGTGCATGGATTGAGCTATCCCAAACAGAATCTAGACGCTATCCTCTAAAAAAAGGAAGCTACTCTGGTGGTTCCCTGCCATAAACAAACTGTACAACAGAAGGAAGAAACTGTTGCAAATGAGAGTAAAATCCCATGAGTGGACGAGCTCCCTGGTCAGCCTCAGTAAGAAGCTGAGATCCCTTATAAGATCCTCCAAAGCTAGCTATGAAAACAAAATCACCATTAAATCCAAGGACAACCACAAAGGCATTCTATAGCTATGTCAATAATCTAGATGGCAACACCCAGATCTGCACTGAGTTACAGCACAAAGGCACGAAAATTACAGAACCAACTGGTATTGCCAACATCCTGGCAGATAGATTCAGTGCTAACTTTACCCCCCTCTCACCCTCTAAAGGGCCCATATCTATACAGGAAGAATGCAGAGTCCCTGTAATCACAACTACGCAGGTAAAAGCTGCACTCTCTAAAGTCAAAAACACAGCATCCATGGGACCGGACAACATCCCAGGCTGCGTTTTACATGAACTTCAGAATGAACTGGCTCCCCACTTAAGCCTCATGTTCAATAATAGCCTCGCATCAGGCTTTGTGCCCACCGAATGGCACACAACAACAGTTATCCCACTCCACAAAGGGGGAGCCACCACTCATCCCGGGAACTATTGACCTGTTCGCCTGACGAGCCTGGTCTGCAAGACCATGGAAAGTATCATCATGGAACTCATAAACAAAGACATTGGTAACCTCCAAACTCTGGATTCCACCCAGTTCAGGTTTGTAAAAGACAGATCATGCCTCCTGAACCTGATTGACTTCTTTGAGGCAGTCACCAAAGACGTAGATGAGGGTAAGGTGGTTCACACAGCCTATCTTGACCTTGCCAAGGCTTTCGACACCATCCCCCATTCTGGAATTATAGCTAAACTCACTAAACTAGGTATAAATCCCTACATCACAAGAAGGGTTGCCAACTGGCTCACTGACAGAACCCACACTGTAAAGGTTGCAGACTCCAAATCTGACCTCAAAGCAGTGACAAGTGGAGTACCACAGGGTTCTGTCCTGGGACCTCTCCTGTTTGGTATCTACTTCTCTGAAGTACAGGCTAACACAGAAGGCCGCTGCTTAATGAAGTTTGTAGATTACTGCAAACTAGGAGCCATAGTCAGGTCCTCAAATGATGTGAGCATCCTACAGAAAGGCCTCACTGAGACAGATGCCTGGTGTCAGAGCCATGGTCTCAAGCTCAATGCCAAAAAGTGCAGTGTCATCCTCTTTGGTAAAAACTCTGTACCCATGAACTACCACATAGGCAGCAATCTACTTAACACCAAATGCGTGATAAGAGACCTTGGGACCCATGGAGACAGTAGTCTCTCCTTTGATAGTCACATCACCACAGTAGTCAGGAAGTCCTTCTATGTGGCACACCTCATCATAAAAGGGTTCTCATCCAGGAAAAAAAAGGTCACTGTTCCCCTCTACTCGATACTCATTAGACCCATTATAGAGTACAATGCCCCTTTTGGAATGTACCTCACAAGACATCTGCAGCAGCTGGAAAGGCCACAGAAGTACCCCACAAAGAGGATTACTGGCCTCAAACAAATGCCCTACACTGACCGCCTCAAAAAACTCCAGCTTTACTCTGTAGCATATCGCCTACTCTGAGGTGATCTCTGCCTAACATATAAGGCTATGGCAAACCCAGAGCTGTTGGACATGCTACACCTAAAGAAATCCCAATCCCTCCAAGCTACATGCTCTAGGGACCTAAACCTTGTCACCACAATAAACAGGACATGCTGGAGGTATAGATTCCTGTCCCAGAGACTTCCTATGCTCTGGAACAAGCTACCTATCTATGTCAAGCTATGTTCTTCATTAGCATTCTTCAAGAAAAATCTTGATGAGTGGATGGGAAATAGGAAATACACCCCAGGGATCATTTCTGTTTCTCTGCTCGACAGTGGCACAGGAAAATAACTTTCTTGGGTGGCGTACGCCATGGAACCTTGTTGACTAGGCTTACATAGGCCCTTGGGCCGATAGCTTAATACCTACCTATGAAAAAACTCCAGCTTTACTCCATAGCAGATCGCCTACTCTGAGGTGATCTCTGCCTAACATATAAGGCTATATCAAACCCAGAGCTGTTGGACATGCTACAGCTAAAGAAATCCCAATGGCTCAGAGCTACATGCTCTAGGGACCTAAACCTTGTCACCACAATAAACAGGACATGCTAGAGGGATAGATTCCTGTCCCAGAGACTTCCTATGCTCTGGAACAAGCTACCCATCTATGTCAAGCTAAGTTCTTCATTAGCATTCTTCAAGAAAAATCTTGATGAGTGGATGGGAAATAGGAAATACACCCCAGGGATCATTTCTGTTTCTCTGCTTGACAGTGGCACAGGAAAATAACTTTCTTGGGTGGCGTAAGCCATGGAACCTTGTTGGCTAGGCTTACGTAGGCCCTAGGGCTGATAGCCTAATACCTACCTGTGAACCTATAAGAGAGTGCAGTTCCCAGTTTAGGCTCCTAATATTAAACAGCATAATCTTGAGTTTGTCTCGAGGGATTTTTTTACATTTGAAATTTTGTTGTTTTGACATTGCCTAAAAAAGGCACTATGAAGGACCAAGTGCCTTTGCCAGAGGGGATAGGTGAAGACCATCTCTGGCAAAGCAGCATGGTCTGTCAACCATGTCTTCCCAGGCTGACAGATACTCGATCCCTCTGGACTAACACCAGAAGCTAAACAAATTGCTAAAGTCAGTCATTTTTGTCTATATTGTGGCATCATCCTGGTGAATGTAGAATGCTGTGTAAGGCTAGGGATATACCTGCCTGGGACACGTAATCTGAGAGTTCAGTCATGTCTCTCTTCATATAGTTCAGAGAGCTATCTCTCAAGTCATTCAACCTAACATGTACTATGACAGAGTCATAGTGGTAATTGTTGTTTAGTGAATTGAGTGCATGTGTGATTTGATGGATCCTGGCACCTGACAGGCAGCTGACCGTGACCTTCTCCTTCTCCAGCCTGATGAGGGGGACATCTGTGTGTCTCACTATGGAATTGCCAATGACCAGAACATTTGGTTTTGAGGTGCTTTGTCTTACGGGCTTATTTGCTAAGACACTGGTGTGTGTGTGTTCCTATGAGTAGTGGATTCTATTTGCTTTGCAGTGTGTGCAAGTGGTTTGCACTTGGGAGGTCTCTGATCTTTTGGTAGGCTTCTATTGAGTACTCCCACATATGTGAGTTTATGTGTTGTGATCTTGTTTTGTGTGAGAGGTGATTTGTATGCTGACAGCCTGTTTGTCTGGTTTGTTGTTATGTGAGAGAACTGATTCCCAATTCATAGTGTAATTACATCTCTCACATTTTGAATGTGTTTGTTTTAGAAGTAACTGGTTATCAGTTTACATGAGGCAATTACTACATTACCTCAGGATGTCCATGTCAATCAGGCTGGCCAGAGAAATGGTTAGAAACTGACTGTCCAATATGGCAGGTTTTTACTATAGCTACTATTGGGTAGTGGGCTAG
This sequence comes from Protopterus annectens, assembly GCF_019279795.1. NCBI lineage: Eukaryota > Metazoa > Chordata > Ceratodontiformes > Protopteridae > Protopterus > Protopterus annectens. The sequence goes on from NC_056734.1 coordinate 279,306,351, forward strand.
TTTGACCAAATTTTGCTCTAGGATTAACAAAGGAGCTTATTCTAGTGAAGGCTAGGGGTACAAACTATGGTAAAGCTTCTTAGCATGCAACTAAGTTTCCCACAATGCAGCAGGTAAGCTGGAGAGGATTCACTTACAGAAGTCTAGGAGAAAATTATCTTTCAAGGTATTTGCATCTGTACAGGGCACAAGTGAACCCCACTGAACAGTGTACAGCTAACCACAAATGCGAAGCATAAAGTCAGGTGAAATTAAACACTTCTAAGCTAAACTACCAATGGGAAGCACACACTGAGCTTTCCTCCAGTAATCCCCAACTCAGATGAGGCTCAGGCTACACACTTCTGCCACAAGGGTGCATGAAGGACCCTCTTAATGTAAGATGGCTGGAATACTGCTCAAATATAACAATACAGTCTAGATTCAGCAGATATGTATATAATCTATGCTATGTACTAGCTACTTAAAAAAACAGAACAGCCTTTTAAAGTGCAGAAAAACCCAGTAATGATCAGCAAAATGATAAAATACAGTCAGCAAAGTGCAAAGGAAACTCACAAGGTGCTTATTTTTTTTACTTTAGCAGTGGATGCTTTGGATTTCAGCAGAATCTCTCCAGACCTCTGGCAAAAGCTGACAAACATTCAGTAGATGTGGTTAAAGAGGGTAAACCTGTGCAAATGTGAGGCTTAAAAAGAAGGAAAATTAAACACTTTTAAGCCAAGCTACCAATGGGAAATTACACAATGAGCTTCCCTCCAGTAATCTCCAACTCAGATGAGACTCAGACTACACACTTCTAAGTTCTGCCACAAGGGTGCAGGTGGGGCCTCCTAATGTAAGATGGCTGGAATAGTGCTCAAGTGTAACAATACAGTCTAGATTCAGCAGATCTAAAACCAGTCTATGCTATGTACTAGCTACTTAAGGCAACAGAACAGCTTTTTTAAAGTGCAGAAAAATACAGTAAACATTAGCAAAATGATGCAGCAAATGATAAAATACAGTCAACAAAGTGCAAAAAAATTTAAAAAGTACTTTTTTTTTCAGTTTTAGCAGCGGATGCTTTGGATTTCAGCAGAATGTCTCCAGACCTCTGGCAAAAGTTGCCAAACATTGAGCAGCTCTAGTTAGATGACATGTGGTGGCACTGCCTTCTGGACAAACTGGCGACTCTTTGATCAGCTGTGAACAGTGGGAGACTATGGACTTTAAACTGGAGAAGTTTTCTTATATTCATGGCATGGGGAACTCCATTTGAGCAATGCACAAACTTGAGGCTTTTATACCAGCAGGGTGAAAGACTTTTAAACAATTAATCTCTCTGACCAATCAGATAAAAAACAGATTCACACTTGGATGAGTTGAATTCAGCTCTGCTCCCATCAGAGTGCAAAAGACCCCTCCTAATTTAAAATGAACTGAATTTGAACTGAAATGCAGTGACAAATGCTTTACAGAATTCATGCAGTATCAGGAACACTTGGAAATAAGTTCACTAACCTTGTTCAACAAAATGCAGAAAAAGTGTACAACGTAAGAGAATATTTTGGCAGACCCAGGAGAACACTGGCAAACTCAGAACAGCTTTTTCAGTATCAGTGGAGGTTAGTGAATATGAGAATACTGTTAAAACAACCTGTGAGCACTGCAGTAACAAACAGATGGTGTTTCTTTAACAAGTGCAGGCTGAAAATCAGAGATAAAGTCAACCCAGTCAATAAATGCAGCACAGAAGTGTTAAATAGTACTGAGGCAGTAAGAACACCTGCAAAAATGCTTTGTAGGTCCAGATGGTTTTAGATGCAATCCAAGTTTTGTAGTCACAGGTGTCCAAAGCCAGGAACAGGGAAGCTCTGAATAAATGGTTATACTGGAAAAATGCAGTAGTGGAGTAGTCGTGCTGTGCTGGTGCCTAAAGCCATGTTGTGCTTCTGAGAGCAGGTTATTTGAGGTTAGTTGCATCAACTGCATATGGATGCATTTGTCTAATATTTTGGAGAGGCAGGAAAGATTCAGTATTGGTCTGTAGTTATTAAACTCTGTAGATGTGCTACCTTTGTGCAGTGGTATGATGTAAGATTTTTTCCACAGTGATGGGACATATTTTTCTCCTATGGACCTATTAATTCATTTGGACAGGGAAGGCTATGACTTTTGTAGCCATTTTAGGTAGTCTGATGATAGCTGGACTACAGCTACAGAAGTAGTTTTTAGTTTAAGGAGCAACTTCATTATGAATGATGTTGGTGGTTTTGACTGGACAGTGGAAGAGAGAGAACAGCAGATGTATTAGTGTCTAAGAGAGAGAATATTGACTGTATAAAGTAGGACGTAAACTGGGTGAGGATAGAGTCTGCTTTACTGCATGTTTTTGGAGAGGGAGTAGTGAACTTGCCAGGACAAAGTAGTTTATGTAGCGATGACCAAAAACGTTTTGGGTAGTTTAAGTTTGTCTTGTAGGTTGGTATAGTATGCTTGCTTATCCTGTTTGACATGGAGTTTTACAGGGTTTCTAAGATATCTAAATAAGTGAGAGGCATTTTGAGTTCTATTTTTCTAGCAATGTTTCCAGGCTTTATCCTTTTTTATCATGATTTTTTTATTTCTTTTGTCAGCCATGGTGTGGGTTGGACTTTACTCTTTTATCATGTACTGGTGATAGATTATTTAACTTCTGTAAGAATATGTTATTAAAGTGTTTTACAGCAGTATATAGTTTCATTGTTCTAAGTACATTTTAGTTATACTGTTTTAGCATTTGATTGAAAATATCTTTAAATGGTTGTATTTCACATCTGGTTATAGATAATATGTTTATCTAGGTTATGGTGAATTGTAGTGATATATGTTGGTATGTGGTCACTTATGCTATCGGACAGGCAGCCTACTTTTATCAGTTTGCCTGGTCTGTTTGTAAGAATCCAGTATAATGTTGAGTGTAGTTATTAACTGTCTGAAGTTGTACAAGGTTATGGATTCATTGGAGGTAGTCATATTTATGAGTTGCCAGTCTATATTACAGTTTCATAGTTAATTTGTTGGGCTATCCAATACAGGATGCTTTCGCAGCATCAGTGTTATTCCCTGGTGGTATATAAATTGCTGTTAAACATATAGTTTTATTATTGTTGATTTTTAGGAGTGTTATTAGAAGTTCAGCATTGTTAAATTTGTGTATTTCATGTGGAAGGTGGGTGATGGTTAGGGAATTTTTATAAATGATTGTACACTACCTGCAAACTTATTTTGCCTGTCATAGCTGAGTATATTCTATCCCGGGGGGGGGGGGGTGTGATCTCACTATCCTTTATTTCTTTTTTAACCACAATTCAGTAGCTATGGCTACATCAGTAGTGTATGTGGCAAGGTAGGCACGTATGTCATGGAGTTTATTGCACGTACTTCTTAAGTTCATATTTAGTAAGGTGAGTTTGGGTTCTGTTTTTTGCTGAGATGTATTAGGTGAGTGGTTTATTTGGGGGATGGACGTGATGGTTTTATGAACAGTAGGACATGGGTTGGGGTGAACATCTTTGATAAATTTTTGAATTGGTATTTTACAGAGGGAAGAGTGTGCGCAGTTATATTTTGAGCTTGGTTTGGCATTTGATCTCAAATTTGGATAGGTAGTTTTGAGATATTTGTAGATAAATAAATCAGATATGGTTTGTAGAGATGGAGTAGTTTGCGAGTACTGGATGAAGTTGTAGTATTTGAAGGAGGTGGAGTTGATAACTGGTGACGAAAGCTAGTTGAGTGAAGAGGAATGATAAAATAATCTGTGTTAGGGGCATCTTTATTTAACTTGGGTTATCTTTGTTATCAATAAGGAATCGTATATAGAGATGTGATTTTATAGTTAAAGGGGCAAGGATTAAGACAGTTTGAGAGAGAGTCTTGGGTGGTAAACTAGACTGGGTGTTACTTTTGGGAGTAATTATATTATTGTTTTTCTTTTGGAGGGAACTGATGCTAATGGTTTGAGGAATATGTGGGTGGTGCTATGGAATAATAAGTGCAGAGTAAGAGTGGGGGTGGGAATTGGGGAAAGGTAGAGGAGCAGAGTGAGCCCGAGTGTTACAGAGGGTGAATGAAGCAGTTTGAAAAGTTGGCAAAGAGATGGAGAAAAAAAAAACAATCGGTGACTGAACTTAAACAGCTACAAATCTGCTGAGAGAGATAAGTAAAAGGAACAATGCAGATTAAAAGGTTAAATCCAAACAAAAGCAGTAAAGAACACCAGATGAATGCTCTGTCCTGAATGGCAATGATAAGCACAAAAATCCCCAAACGGGCAGTGCAAGACAACATCAGAGCCAAGTTAATAATATAAATTTATTGTATAAAAATGCACGTAAGCTCTTTTGCAGTTCTTACACTGCTTCTTCAGATGTTAATCAACAGAACACAAATCCTTCCTTAAATAGTAAAATGTCATTGCTCCTCCATGCTATAAAGTAACTCAATTATATTGTTAAAAAAGTGCATACCTAATAAATATCATAGCGCTCATAAAACCTAAAAGCAATGTACTGCTTTTAGGTTTTAACTTTTTGCACTGTCCTTTTGTGGATTTTAGTTGCAGTTTAAAAGGTCTTAGTGCTAGTAGATGAAAGTCTTTATTTTGTTGCTCTAGGACACTGTTCTAGTAGGAGAGTAATTCCAATATCATCTTGACCTGACCAATGACGATAACAGTAAAAAATGCTCTTAACTGTTTCAACAACTGTGTAATGTAAGGAGATTTCAATGGACTTTGAAATGCAAAGTTCAAAAGCTGCCTCAATCCCCACAGATCAACAAAACAATGAGAAAAAGTAAGCAAGAATGCAGGAGTGCAGCTCTGGAAAAATACTGGCTCAGAGCTAAAAGTGCTGCTCTTTTCTTTCTGGTTGAGACAGAGGAGTCCAGATCAATATAAATTTGTGCCTCACCACAACTTAATCTTACCTCTGGTTTCTAGGTCTGAGACAGAGTGAGAGAGAAGATCTTTTTAACTCAAATATTGCAAAGCACACAGGGATCAGCCTAGGATTCTTAGGGCTAGACCTTCCTGGAAGCCAGGCAGTCTTGTGCCCTTTTACTATTTATATCTGCCTCTGGCAAGTGTGCTTCCTATTGTGCCCCCTACAGTCTTTGCTTTCCAAGTTCACCAGTATAAAACTATTCCTCACATTCTCTAGACATGTTCACTCTTCATGATCGATAAACAATGTCTCCAAAATATCCATTTAGCCTCAGCAGCATTTATCTGGCTTTTACGTCTTTATTCTCAGATATCAAAAACATTAAAATAGCTCCAAAGGCTCACTGACAGCTCCCCTAACTTCAGAGATTACCTAATATTTTTTCTTAATATAGTCCTCCAGGCTGTGTTTCATTTTCCACACCTCCAGAAATATATCCTTGAGGGTAATTTCTTCTTCTTCTTCATTTTGCCTGCCGCTCATTTCTTGATTTTCAACCATCTTTGGATCCGCCATGGCCATGTTATAGATAGGTTTTTCACTCTGGTTAAGATTGTTTTTTTCCATTTTCTATACATCCAATCCAGGGTCCTGTAAAATTGCTCTGTTTTTCCTTAATCTATTAACACATTTCATTCTGTGAAATAGACTCTTTATGATTTTCCAACCATGGGTGTGTGGAGCAGTATAGGTCTTCCGGGCTAATCCACCCTGTGCTGGAAGTCTAAGGCCAAAACATTCTTAATCTTCTCAAATATTGGTGCTACCTGTTCCACTTGCTTAGTATCACCTCCTTCAATTGGAACATAAACTCATGACATTTACTGTCAAAACCACCATATCCCCCGTAACCAATGGTTCTATATTTAAGGATTTCAAAAAGATAAACCTTATACAATTATACAATTATATGAAAAAAATTATGAATTTACCTGTGACATTACCACTGTTGACCATGTCACAGCCAGAAACTTCACTAAGGAGTTTTATGCCCACATTGACAAACACATAGTAGATCTAGCAGTGCCAGCTAGAATCAAATACAGTGAGAAACTTAAAAACAAACTCCTTCAGTGGAAAACTGACATAAATAAACTTTATAAAGAGAAAAAATTCTCATTAAACTTTACAGTAAGTCTAGAGCTCCTCAGAATGAGGATAGTATAAAAATACAACCAAATGTACTGACAATCACTATAATGATCACTAAAGCTACCCATAAATGGAAACTAGCTTTTGGAGCAAAGGATGGGAACTTTGCTACAAGTTCTTATTTAGCTATGCTAGATAAATAAAAAAATAGCACTCAGTGTTGCTCTGAAATGTTCGTTGATAGGATATCCCACAGAAACCCTAGTGACATTGCAAATATACAAGAAAATAAGTTCTGCACATTTTTTTCCCAAAATTCCTGTTCAAACTTCATTCATCACAGATTCCCTTTAACCTCCTATCATCACTAAGGAACATGTCCTTAAGGTATTATCAAAGACCAAAATAACTTCATAATGGGTTCTGACAATATATCTGGGTACTTAATAAAAAGCATCAGACAGGTTCTCAATGAACCTTAAATCGTTTAACCTAAGCTTAACCACAGGCTCTGTTCCTGAATCTTGGTGCACTGATGTGGTAATGCCTCTTCACAAGGGTGGCCCTACCATGAACCCAATAAATTATAAACTGGTCAGTCTTCCAAGTCTGATCTGTGATCTGTAAAGCAATGGGGCATGTTGTAACTGATATCATTAAGTATAATATCAAGAATCTCAATAGGCTTGCCCTCCAACAATTCGGGTATGTCAAGGAGAAATCATGCCTGTTAAACCTTGTTAGGTTCTTTGAGAGGATTATGCAAGCTGTAAAAAGTGGCAGAGCTATTCATATAGCTTGTGTTCCTCTGGCCACAGCATCTGATACCATACCTCATGCTAGCATTGTAAAGAGACTGATGCTTATGTGGTAAGATGGATATCCAACTGCTTGAAAGACAGAGCCCATGTATTTTGTGTGGCAGGTGTCCTACAAACAATGCTGCATTAATCAGTGGAGTCTTCTTTCAGGGATCTGTTCTGGTCCTCTCTTGTTTGGCATCTACTCCTCTGATCTCAAAAGTGATAATTAGAACCTATAGTTAACCAGATTTACAGATGACTATAAACTGGATGTAATTGTCACCCCCCCCCCCCCCCCGGTATCTGTTCCCTTCAGAAATAGCTTAATGTATTGGTATCTGGTATATGGATACTGATCTTAAATTGAAGGCTAAAAAGTGTAGCATAATTTTTTTTCAGAAATCGGCAATTTTTAATAACATGCAGTACAGACAATGTGTGCTTACTAAATGAAAACATAGTTAGGGAAGTGGGCACCTGAGTTGATACTTCCCACCTCTTTGATCATCACATGGTAACTGTAGTCAGGAAGTCCTTCTAGATAACATAACTAATAACCAAGACTACTTTGCATAGATCCAAAGATGTTATTGTTCCCATATATTCAGCACTGATCAGACCCATTATAGGGTACAGCACTCTCCTTCATATGCATCTCACTTGACATGTCAACAAACTTGAAAAGCCCCAGAGGCTCCTAAATCAAAAAGTTCCATGTCTTAAGAACGTTATTTACCAGGCGATACTGGAAGCACTGTCCTTGTATTCTGTGTCTTATTGACTTCTTGGGGCGATCCATGCATTTCTTAACATGCCTTTAGAAATCTATTAGTCCTTGACCCCTATATATATATATCATTAATTCAAACAGCTCAGGGAACACTCAAAGCAGAGACCTGAACTTTCATTAGAAGATAAACAGAATGAGTTGTAGGGATAGATTAATCACCCAGTACACCTCTTCTCTGGAATTAACTTCATCTGCAGATTGCAGTGTGATTTAATATTTTATTTCAAACTAAACCTAAATGAGTGGATGTATTCTGTCAAATTTGCCTGAAGACTAACTGGGCTCTCCCTCCTTGAGAAAGGAAGCAAAACCTAAGCATGGGTATGTCAATGTGTACATTGTCATACGAATAAAACTGCAATGAAACTCCTAGGAATTATAGGAATACTGTAATGGAGCTGTCACAGACCATCCTGACATAAGAGATGATGTGTCAGGTGGTTCCACACACTATTCAAGTAACATCTGGACAAAGGTATAACCAGACAAGCAAAACTAGTCATAGCTTTACCCAGACAAAACAAACAACTAACTAACTAACTAACTAACTAACTAACTAACTAACTAACTAACTAACTAACTAACTAACTAACTAACTAACGAACTAACTAAATAACAGTTCTTGTAGCACAGCAAATGTTAAATGCATCCCCTCATCTGCCTCACTTTGCTCTCCACATCCCCTGCTTCTATATATGTCAGATCTGTGGTTGCACATTTGTGTAGAAAAGACATTTTTTAAAAACAATTTACTTCTAGGACAATGATTTCCTATGTCAAACTCCACTTGACCCGTACCAACCCTTCTAGTTATGAGTGAAGAGTTGTAACACTGTCAGATTGATTAATTAATTATTAGCAAAACAGCCTTGACAGGGACACAGTGGAATCTGTAAGCTCACGTTGCTTTGGAACATAAAATAAGCAGAACAACAAAGGCTACCTGTGAAAATAAAGGGTGCAAAGGCAAAGAAAAAGACTCACTATTTTATTAACACAAGGCACATATTCCCTTTAAATAAACTAATCAAGGATAAAATACTAAACAAAATCACACACTCAAATAGAACCACAGGGAAAAATCATACTACTTAACCTCTGACCATTAAAAATTATAGCACTGACTCGGAAAGAAGAACACTTTCTTATTTATTACAATAGAAGACCTTTATATATCAGAACCTCTATAGCTAGTAGGAGAGAGTTGTATCTATAAATAGATCTGACTTTATGAGAAACATCAGTAACTCCAGAAGGAGCAAGGCTAAATCTGAGGGTCAAAATCAATAATCTTAAGTATATATCTATATATTATTATTTGTTAGCATTTAGTCTGTTCACTGATGATATGTACTAGCACTGTGCTATGATTTCTTTCCCATGGTCATCCCATGGTATTTTTTCAGTTTCTCTTTTTGTCAGTGCAAAATAAATAATGTATACTGTATTCTCTTTATTTGCACAAGTGGGTATTAAAGCACTACATTCAGCATTAATAACTTATGAGCTCCTGAAAAAGGGTTCATTTAGCCCAAAAGGTTGAACAGGCTGAACTGCACAGCTTATGTTAGTTCTTTAAAAGGTATCACATCACTTCAGTGTTTCAATATTTAATATATTGGCATAAAGGCTTATGAGTGGGTCACTGATTCTAACCTAATTATTATGTGTTTGAAAAACTGATGTTAAGAAATTCAACTTGAAGGTGCAAATTCAGAGTTGAATCTTTACATCCATTTTGAGACCAATAATATAGAAGATTGTGAGATGGCTGCCAACCATAACCTGTTTATTATGAGTTTGAGACATGGATGCTAAGACATTCACTTTGAGAGCAAAGCTTCAGAGATGAATCTTGGCATCTATGTCGAAAACATATAAAGGGTGATGATCAGAGACCCAATGATAATTCATTGTAGTGCATGTTTTATCTGTTCCATGTATTACTAGTTATAAAAAAGAAAAGAAAAAAAATGTGACGTGTTATGCAAATGTTATCAAAAAGACAGCGTAAGACATTCTGTTATGTTACAAAATGTCAGGGACACATTACTGGTACAGATAGCAGGCAGAAACAAGTTTGTTTTTTATTTTGCCACTGATATTTTCTAGTCAGTACTGAAATATCCAATCTTTCCTTCAAATAGTTTTTATTAAGGTTTAAGAATTAGATAGAGTATAACATTTAAAATATATAGAGAAATTAAATATTAAAAAAAGCACAGAAAACCAACTATTTATAGAGGTGTCTATTATATATCAAATACTCTAAATATTCATGAAATAGATTTTGTTACTGACATACTAGTGACTGTTTATTTAGCAGTTCTTTAAGTTTCATCCAGATGTTTTAAGAAGTGGTAATTCTGTTTTTTCTCTTCTTGATTATAAGGAGTTCTAAATGACAAACAGTTGCAATACTTATAAATTCTTTCAAAGTTGGAGTCAGTTGAGATACCATATCTTAATACCTGAAGTAGGTCATACTTAACAATTGTTAATATCAGATTTCACACTATGGAAGTCCTTAACTTAACTGATTTGTCTTTCTTCAGATATCAGAGTGTAATCACCACACTCCTTGCACTACAAATTAGTTATGAACAGAAAAAACAGACCATAATTCTTTGCAATACATAGAGCTTTAGTTGCCCTGATGTTTTACCAGTTACAAAGTAAAAAAAACAGCGTTGGAATGCAAAGCACTTTACAGATTTGAATGCAGTAACACACGTTGCAACAACAGCATTAGAAGCTTCTAGATGCTTCACTCTGCCACACGTTTTTAAGTGTGTTACAGTTTTCAAAGCTGCTAGTTTTCTGTGAGGCAGTTCTGTTGGTGATGCTGTCTCTGTGGTACCATGAGGCTCAGTAATAGCAACTTTTAAAAGAACAAAACAGCCTTGTAATGTACTTTTCTGAATCATAAAAGTGCATAGCAAGTTTATCCTTTTGCTTGTTTCCAGGAATAAAGAAGACATTTCAGTACTGTATCAGAAACTGAATGATTATGGTTGAGTTTGCTTTAAAGAACTGCACTTTTCATTTTTTTTTCTTTATTTCTGACAGATAATGGTTGGGATGGAAGTAAAAAACAGGAATTTCTTATTGTTACACAGTGTTACTGTCAGAAGGCACTTGATTATACAAAGAAGTACATGTGAGTAAAATGACCAGGGTACTATTGTGATTAAAAGCTCTGAGATGCAGTACTGAAACTAAAGTCTGATATCCTGCAGTTTCTACAGTTTGATCAAATCATTAACCACCTGAGAAAGGTTTGGTATGAAAATGAAGGAATATGGAATGGATACTGTTCTTCAGCTGTGAGAACAGCTGTTCTGATGCATGTGAGAATAACGATAAAATCTTTTTCAGTAACAGCATTTCATTATTAGCACACCTTCAGTATTTAGAATGTTAAATATCTTTATTGGTATAGAGTTGAGAACAGATTATGCAAATCAAACTGAAAACGTGCTAAATTTAAAAATCTGTGGATCACAATTACTTGCACACCAGTTTACATTGGTATTTGATTTGTTATGAAAACCAGTGGGATTCAGAGTCGAGTGTCAAGTTATAAACATGCTGAATTAGAATAGTGTTTAATGACCTTGTTTTGTTAAACTTAGCATTAGCAAAAGTAGGACTTATTCTAAGAGATTCAGTCTGATATCAAGTGCCACCATTACAATTTTTTAGTAAAAATGTACACTTTTCAAGGTAAAAAAAGTTAATTCATTCTCTATGGACAGTACTTATTGACAAGGTACATTTAAGGTAGTTCAGATGATATCTTTCTTACACTGCAGTTACTTTTTGCTCTTCTCTTTGTAATGGTGATGAATAAATTTGATTCATAAAACTGACAAATTAATTTGAATCTGACCTTCTAGATTTTGAACTCCCCCTGCTCCTCTGACTTGCAGATATCTTTCAAGCATATTACAAATCCACTGAACCATCCTCTACCTATTAAACCATAATTATATTATTTTACAGCTTATTGCACAGTAATAAGGTGGTTAGGTAATAACATTTCATATATGGTTGCCCTTCTGATTTCTCTGTTGGGATCAGAAAAAAATGATGAAATGAAACATTTTGCTTTTAGTCACCTCACTGAATTTTGCAAGATACAAATGAATGGTCCCTAATGCTGGAAGCAAGTGCTATTATGTACCGACTTTCCCTGTTTTCCCAAACATTTGAAAAGTCAGTTAGCTCATTTTAGAATGATACAGGATGTAAATACATTAAACCATAATGTGTGAAAAAAAAACATTGGCCGAGATTCTTGAAAGCCTACACTTAGTGCTGTTATTGAGAGCATGTCATCCACATTATAGCATGCTATTCCATATTTATTACACAGCTCTGCACTTAGTGCAGGCCTCACAACAAGTATAAACAGCAAAATATGCTAATGAAAGCATAAGCAGTCAAACTACAAGCTAATTAACCAATCAAACATGGCAGAGCTATTCAGGAATGTAACTGTGTACTCTCGTACCTTATTATTTTATCCTGAAATCCAAAGCTCTTTGGAATATAGTCATGCTTATACTTAGGAAAAATGTTAGGAGTTGCTGTTGCCATTGTTAACCTGTATGTGCAACAGGCTTTAATTCAAGGTGCTACTGCTGCCAGACCTCAGCCATGATGGAAATGGGTGTTTAGACCCTGTTTTTATCATGGACTGCATGACAAAGAAATAGTAGAGCAATACTGGTTGAACAGGGAAACACTAGAGGAAATATGCCACCTCTGTCACCTTCAACTGAGGCTCCAGAGAAATCATAGAGAACCCATCCCAGTAGAAATGAAAGTATGTTTAGCATGATATACACTAAGTACAGGTACTTTGAAGAAATCCATGATGTTACAGGCCTCATCTTCTAGAATATTACATCAGTTTCTAAATGCAATGCTACAACATGCAAGAGATCATATCTGTTTCAAACATACCCCAGAGGAGAGAGCAAGAATCATGAAAGAATTTTATGCAACAGCACACTTCCCTGAAGTTTTGGGGTCATAGACTGCACACAGATAGTAATAAAAGCCCCACCCATTGAACAGGGCAAGGCAGTACATTAAGAGGAAATGATAAATTTGTAAAAACTGTCAGGCTGACTGTAACATCCAAGGGGTCATCTATAATGCCTATGAAGGTAGCCCAGGCAGTTTTTATGACTCACACATATGGCACACCTATGTGCTGTACACAAGTTTTGCTAGGGATGACTTTCAACAAAGGCATTTAATGGAGGGTGAAGGTTATGCACTGGTACCTTAGATCATGATACACATGAGAAATCCGCACAAAGCCACTGAGCAAGGATACAACAATGCCCATGCATAAACTAGGAATATCATAGAAAGTGTATTTGGTGTGCTCAAATCAAGGTTATCATGTCTAGACACATCAGTCGGTGCTCTGCAGTACAATCCATGCACCTATGCACAAATACTCACAGCCTGTGCCATGTTTCACAATATAATTATCAGGAAACAGTTTTGACAAGGACAACAAGGAGCAGGACCACAGTTTCCTGATGAGGACTCTGAGAGAGAGAGACATAAGCTGCAGATGGTGCTTAGAGATGTAGGTGTGCACAATATGCCATGGCTGTAGCTAAGAAGCAAAGGATAGCACACACACTTACTACTTAAGTGAAGACCTAAGAGCCTAAGCACATACAAATATTAAAACTGATGCCTTCAGAAGTCCACATCCTTCACTTAAGCATGTAATGGTTGTGTTCTCTTAGCAACACACAGAGACAACCCCCGGGGACACATTTTGTACCTAGAGTATTAAAAGGATAAATGCGGAACCTATATGAAAAAAGAGGTATCTAACTATTAACCTCATATGCAAATACTTATATGTCCCTATGCTGAAACACATCCCAAGTGTACAGTAATGTCAGTAATAGTTTATGAGTGATGTTGGCTATATACAGCTCTGGATTTTGCCCAGTACTGTGTTTGAGCATTTCAGTTGACCACTGTATATAAGCAGATCAATGGTAGCATCATTTACATAAATATAGCACTAAGCTGATAATTAAATATCCACTTTGAATGCATTACTTAGAATGCTAACAAAATATAATGAGGGCCAACAATAAGATAACCAATCATTCACAGCTGTGTAGGAATGATAAATAAAACCTTTCATCTGCAATACAATTCATTAAATCAAGCTTCTGAGTAAGCAAGCATCAGCTATCTACCTTGTGCATCAGACATATATGTAACTCTAAGTTTAAAAGAAATGTGCAAAGGGTAGGGCATGGTCATCATCACTTGTGTGTGGGGGGGATACAGAAGGGCAAGCCTGAAACCAAAGACATGAGTATGTGTGAGTAACAAAAACATTATTCATTACATTAAGTATACACTTGTGTATGCTCACCATCCACTGAGAAATTAAGCTAAAGTTTCTGAAAGAGCTCGAATATTAGGTTTATTTGATTGGATCCATCTCTAGCTAGCCTGCTATATCAAGCACAGAACTACCTCCACACATGGTCTTTCATTAAATATTTGGAGAGGTGTGGAAATCCCAAAACTGTTAGTAACAAGCTTTCCATCAAAGACAGAACAGAAAAAAGCTTTTATTTCAATTCTGCTTAAATATTTAAGTTGCAATTATAGTGACCTGTGTACTGATACTTCTTTGTACTTTTTTTTTCTGTTTTCCATGTTTGTTTGCAGTTATTAAATCCCACCAAGATAAGAACAGTTTTCAGAAAGATCTAACACAGACAAATGCTTGGTGCCAAATCCATGACTTAAATCTCAATGTCAAGAAATGCACTAAAGTACCTTTTGGGAAGTCAACCACCCCGAGTAACTATGTCATCAATAAATCAACCCTAAAAATTGATTCACTAGTCAGGGATCTGAAAACACATGGCAATAGCAACCTAGCTTCTGAACAGCATGTATCCAGGGTAGTAAGAAAATCCTTCTGTGTTTCTCAGCTTATAAGGGCATGGCATCTAGGTCCAGAAAGGTCATCTAACTGCTGCACTCAGCTCTCATCAGACTCATCATAGAGTATAATGCCCTCTTTGGTATGTACCTGATCAGACTCATGCAACAAGATATGTATAGTGTTTAGATAATGTGTGTGTGTGTGTGTGTGTGTGTGTGTGTGTGTGTGTGTGTGTGTGTGTGTGTGTGTGTGTGTGTGTGTGTGTGTGTGTGTGTGACAAGCACTGTGCTAGCACTGCAGCCCAACATCTCAGACAGGTATGAGCCATGCATTGTAGAGTAGTCAGGTCAGCATTGTTGCACCTGACCACAAGAACTAACCCTGCCAGGAGTTGCTCTGCTAGTTCCATGCCCATAGCTAGAAGTTAGGGTGCTGCCTAAATGTGAGCATTGTCTGCTGAATGAACTACCATCATGGCTATGTCCAGGACCATAACCACATGGCCTATGATATCTGGGTATGGACACTGAAATCACTGAAGTAGTGCCACTATCTGAGCAGGATCTTGCACGGACTCATTGGCTAACACTGGCCAATGCAGCAGTTCTCTGGTAATATTTCTGCGGACCATCCCTGAGCAGACATTCCATTATATACACTGCCAAATCAGTGTGTTAGTCATCCTGTCCAAGGAGTCACCTACATGGTTCAGGCAGTCTTGCACATCAGCATGCACAACATTGAAAACTCTCACTATCTTTTTTGTGGCCTGGTGGAACATAGCATCATGTGATACATGCTGACACACCAACATCAGTAGGAGGGTGGACAGCAGCCCTCCTCTGAGCACCTCTACCAACTCCCCTGTGTGGTACATTGCCCTCATGATGGCTACTGGAAGAATCTACTAGCTATGCAACTGGAGTAACCACCATACCTGACAACTGTACATATTTCTGCAGAATGTTCAGATTTTTGTCTTATATTTTTGGCCCATTTTTCATAAAATAGTGGATATGATGTTGTTAATCTTCTTTCCATTCATCACTGATGGGTCGGTTCTGAGCCCCTCAGAACCATGTAGGCCTAATACCAAGCTCACGTACACCAAAAAACTCTCGAGCTAAGCTGCTACCCACAATGCCCTTCTCCCTGTTACCTCAGATCTCATTTGCTGCATAGCCATATAGCCGAGCTCTCAAGCTAAGTGGTATATTTTTGATATCTCTACCTAGTCACTTTCTAAAACATTCTAAGACTTTCTACTTTCTACTTTACTCATTTAGAGTCATTTGTAACTTTCTCATACCTAGCTCTACTCATTGGGTAATTATTCTTACTATCACTGGTATGCCCTCTCCTTACCCTTGTGGTATCTCTTGATACCATTGTTGGTATCTTCTTTTCTATATCTTTCCTGACTAGTAAACTTGTTGTAAGTGTGTTTGTGGACATGTCTGAGAAAAAAATGATCTTCACGATTTAAGCACTGTGCATCTTGCAATGGCAAACTTCCTAATAGCGACTCTCATGATGACTGTGTTTATTGCCTGGGGGTTCCTCATCTCTCTGTTCAACCCCCCTATCAAATCTGTCAAAGTTTCAGTCAGCAGATGCTGAATGAACGCAAGAATAAATTGATTTTGAAAGGCCTTCTTGCTTCTTCTTTCTCAGAGGCCCTTTGTGTGTCAGAGGTCTCAACCCCTCCAATGAAGGATAAGAAACGTCCCCACTCTGATCCCTCTCCTTCCGCTGGTGAATGAGGTAAAATGCCCAAACATAAGGCCCACAAAACGTCCTCGGAGCGTAGGCTTGCTACTTCAGCTCTGACTACTGCTGTTTCGAGCTCTGTTCCAAGTACTATTATGACTCAAGCCATCTTGGATACTACCAAATTTTCAATGTTGGCGCTGCCTTTGGCACCGACTCCTCCAGCTACAGCACCAGCCTTGCCTTCCACTACATTGAAATCTGTACTGACCACTGCCACTACTTGGAACCGATAACATCAACTCCAAGTACCCCATCAGCACCAAGCCCTTTTACTGCACCATTGATTCCTTTGCTTCCTGTCTCCAAATTAGAGACTATGGTGCCATTAGCTCAGACACCATGGACCTGATACTCCCCCTCTTTGGATCCATTCCTTAGTCAAATGTATAGCCCTTTTTTAGATCGATCCAACTCCCCTTCAGGAGTATCCTCAAGGTTCACCAGGAGTCTATCCGAACTTGATGTGGTGCACCTGTTGGATCAGCTGTTAACAGCCAGAGGGATACCAAATGTTCCAAAGACTCATCTTCCTCTGGGATTTGGGTCTATCTCTCCTAGGACTCTGATGTATACTCCTCCTTTGGACCCGTCAGTTCTGAATCCCATTGCTCTTCCTTTTGTGGAACCCCATTCCTCGGCACCGAAAGTGACTGTCACTGAGGCTTTGAGGCCATCCCTTTGGTTCTTGGTTCAGATGGAACCGTCCCTTCCTCAGACTCATGGTTGAGGGGGCAGAGTCCTCAATTCAGGGCACGGTTCAGAGTGTTTTATCGGTTCCGCCCTTGGATCCAGGGACTAGGCCTGCTCCTATCCTGCTTAAGACTCCATCTCTGGGAGTGGGAGGTTGTCCTTGGTTCCAGGCTCCCACTCCTCTTTAGGTGGGCCTGCTGTCTGGGCAATGGAGAGGGTGCTTGCTTTGGTAAGCACTCCTCTGTTGGAACTTCATCCTGCTCCCTCTGAGTTACAGCTATCACAAGGCACCTCCCCAGAACACTGGGAGGAGAAGCCTTGGGAAACCCCAGTTTGGGGTACTCACCCTTCCAAGTCTTCCTCAGATATTCCCACTGAGGAACCTCCTCAGAAAAAGGCGTGCAAGAGGAAGCACATAGACTCTCTTGAAAAGTCTTTGACAGAAGATATGGACTATGATGACAGGGAGCAATCCCCATGGTCACTCCCAATGATGTCTCCTTTGGAGACATCCTGGAAGCATTAAAACAGAGGGGTGGCTGGTACCCCCCCAACCCCTCCTCAGAGCAATCCTTGTTCCTGCAGGCTTTTTGCTCCCGCCCTTCTACCTCTTGGGTGAACACACCTGCTGACGAGTTAATCCAGCTCATCATGCAGCATGCTTGATAGAACCCTGACTCTATTGAGGCCATTCCCCAGAGCCCTGATAAGATTCTTTCTCCCCTGGAAAACCATCCACACTGGTCCAGAGGTTTGCCATTTGCTATGGTGGTGGCAGCGGCCACTAAAAAGGATCTAGAGGAAGAAAGCCCTACTGTTCACCCAACCAACAGAGAGTCTCGGGCTGTGGACAAGTTAGGGAAGTGAGTCTTTGCTTCAGTGACCTTTGCTGTCATGTTCCTGAGCTACTTGGCACACTTCATGTAACTCCAAAGAGATCTGATTACCAAACTTTCTGCATCCCTCGCGGGGTCAAGTTTCTGATGAGGCACGGGACAAGGTTGCCTCTCAACTTGCCACCCTTGAATCTATTTCTAATTTTTCCATGAGGCTGCTCTCCCACAAAACCCAAGGGGCAGCCAGAGCTGCGGGTGCAGGCATAGTCATGAGGCGTCATGCCTAGATGCGCATCTGTGACCTCGCGGACTTCTTCAAGTCTTCCTTTTTGAACCCTCCTATTGAACCAGTTTCTTTATTTAGTTCTAAAGTGAAGGACATGCTAGCCAGGAGCGAGCAAGATGGAAAGACTCTGTCTGCCATTGGCCTACATTTTTCCAAGCCTCAACATTCCTTTTCCAGGAACCAGAGGAGTGGAAAAATCTGGCACAAGAAATCTCAGGGTCCTTTCTGTAATGCTCGTGGTGAGGATTCCCCCAGAGGCAGAGGGGGTTACAATGGTGGAAGATGCCCCTTTAGGGGCAGAGGGGGTCCCTGAAACCAAGACTCCAGAGATTCCTTCTCTGGGCAGTCTTATCAATGCTCCTGAAGTGTTGCCCAGTTGCTTTCCTCTGGAAGCAGTCGGGGCTCATTTTTCTATGCACCAAACTGCCTGGTGCTCTATTACAAATGATTGATGGGTGCAGAGAATAATCTCCAGAGGCTACTACATCCCTCAAAATTCCTGTCCAAAACCTACAAAAAACCTTTCCAATGTTCCACCCAATCAAAGGGAAGAAGCAGCTTTGGAGATAACAAAGCTGTGTCAAAAAAGAGTCATCCAACCAGTATGGATCTGGGTTTTACTCAAGATTCTTTTTAGTGCCAAAAAAGACCGGGGACTGGAGACCCATCCTGGATCTCAGCCACTTAAACAAATCAGTTGTACAAACCAAGTTCTGCATGGTCACTATTTAATCCATTCTCCCATTTTTAAGGGATGATGTTTGTATGTGCTCGATAGACCTCCAGGATGTATATTACCACATCAAAATGGACAAATGCTCCAGGAGTCTCCTTCACTTCTGGCTAGGAGCCAACCATTACCAGTTCTGAGCCTTGCCATTCGGTCTCTCAATGGCCCTCAGAGTGTTCATGAAATATCTAGCAGTGGTGACAGCTCAACTGAGACTTCAAGGATTCCAAATGTTTCCATATTTGGATGATTTGCTCCTCTCCACCCCCACCAAGCATCTTCTGACTATGGCCCTCCAGTACACTCTTTCACTAGCAGAGTCCCTGGGGATCCCTTTACACTTGGAAAAAAATCCAACTTAAAACCTATCCAACAGCTGGAATTTATAGGGGCAGTGTTCGATACTCGATCTTGTCTGGTATCTCTCCCAGCTCATAGGCTTCAGAGGTTAAGACTGAAAGTGTGTATGATACTCTGTCAAAAGAAGGTGTCAGTGAGGGAAGTTCTCCAGGCTCTGGGGTCCATGGTTGCAGCTATTCCAATAGTTCCTCTGGCAAGGTTACACATGAGACTGTTACAGTAGCTTCTATTGTCCCAGTGGTTTGCAAATCTTCACCCCCTAAACTTGCAGGTGCTCATAACCAACTCTTGCAAGCAAGATCTCCTTTGGTGGATGAGGCCAGATGCAGAACTTTGGTGTTAACCATTTCAGACTCCTCAACCCAATGCCACTGTGACCATGGATGCTTCCCTGATATGGTGGGGGGGGGGCATTTTCAGGGAAAGACAGTCTAAGGCACATGGTCGAGCTTAGAGACCAACCTGCATATCAATGTTCTGGAGTTAAGAGCGATGCTGTTAGCATTGCAGGCATTACATCCACTTCTTCCCTCTGTAACAATTGTAATTCAGTCAGACAATATGTCAGTAGTCTGGTACATCAACAAACAAGGAGGAACCAAATCCTACCCCCTGTGTTGAGAGGCCATGAGAATTTGACACTGGGCGATAGCTTCCAACCGCTTTCTAATAGCAACACACATCCCAGGGAGTTCCAATGTGATTATGTTTAGGTTGAGAAGATGCATTTTCCTTCCACATGAGTGGTCTCTCAATCCCAAAGTGACAGCAGAAATTTTCAGCCTATGGGGCCAGCCCTGCTGCGACCTCTTCGCCTCCCCTACGAACAACAAATGCAGTAGCTACTTTGCCCTTTTTCCCCCAGAGGGGTAGTCCACAAGAGATGTTCTGACTCATGATTGGCCCATGGGTCTCCTCTACACCTATCCTCCAATTCCCTTGATACCTCTATTCTTAAAGAAAGCTACTCAGTTGAGATGCAAGGTGATCCTCATCGCCCCATTCTGGCCTCATCACGTGTGGTTCCCCTTCCTCTGGCCTCATCTGTTACAGCCGCCATGGATTCTGGACACTCATCCAGACTTAATTTCTTGTCCCCAAGCGTTGACTCACCTAAATCTGTCCAGTCTCAAGCTGACGGCTTGGTTTCTCCACTTCCATTAGTCCCCAGGCAGGAAGCCCTTTCCTCACCTGTTCATGATATTATTCTGGCCTCCCATAAACCATCCACCAGAAAACTTTATAGAGATAAGCGGAAAAGATTTTCTCTATGGTCTAAAGAACGAAGGCTAGATCCCTTCTTAGCCTCAGTCTCTGTCATTCTTCAATACCTTTCTGAGTTCTTTGAAAATAGAGCATCAGCCTCTACCATACGAGTCCATTTAGCAGCAATTTCCAGTTTTCATAACAGGTTAGAGGGCACTCCAATTATGTCCATTCGCCTATGCAAAACCTTTTTCAAAGGAGTATTTCACAGCAGACCTCCAATTAGGCATCCCTTAGAGATATGGAATTTGTCCCTAGTACTGCAGTCACTGTCTCAACCCCCCTTTAAGCCTGCTGCAAAATGTGATCTCAAATTTCTTTCATGGAAATCTCTCTTTTTTGGTAGCTGTCACTTCAGCTAGATGGAATTTAGAATTACAGGCATTATGCATCAAGAGACCATACTTAATATTTCATAAAGACAGAGTATCTCTATGTTCTAATCCATCTTTTCTCCCCAAAGTGGTTTCTGATTTTTCTGTGAATCAATCCATAGAGATCCGAGTGTATTTCCTGAACTATTCCAATAAAGGAGAACACTGCCTACACTCCTTGGATGTGCATAGGCAACTACATTTTTACCTTGACAGGACTAAATCTATCCACGAGACAGACCAACTTTTCATTTCCTTCTCTGGTCCAAGAATGGGATATGCTGTTTCAAAAGTTACTTTATCAAAGTGGCTCAGAGATTGTATTTCTTTTTCATATTCATGTGCAAACGAGCCTAGACCTCCTAATATCAAAGCATATTCAACTAGAGCTATAGCAACCTCTGTAGCTTTTTACTCCAGAGCCTCTATGGATGACATTTGCACAGCAGCCATTTGGGCTAAACCACACACTTTCATCAAACATTGCAAGTTGGATATGGTCTCCAGGGGAAGAGCGACCTTTGGCTCAATGGTTCTCAGGAATGTTCTTCCATAAGGGCCACCCAGGTTTCTCAGGTAACTTGGGATTCTGTCCCATCAGTGATGAATGGAAAGAAGATTAATAACATCAGATAAAGAAGTTATGTCTTACCATAATGTTCCGTCTGTGTTCTTAATCTTCCATTCATCACATCCCACCCTCCGTCCCCCACTAAAGGCTCCTGGTGGATCTCATGGGTCTTTGTGGTGTGTCAGGGTTTTTGCACAGAAATGGCTTCTGCTTTATTTCTATATGTCTTATGCAAACTCGATCTGAGGTAATAGGGAGAAGGGCATTGTGGGTAGCAGCTTAGCTCGAGAGCTTTTTGGTGTACACAAGCTTGGTATAAGGCCAACATGGTTCTGAGGGGCTTGGAACTGACCCATCAGTGATGAAAGGAAGAAGATCAGCAACACAGATGGAATGTTATGATAAGACATAACTTCCTTTTTTCTAGCAAATATTTGGCAAATCATTGAAGATTTAAGTCAGAAAATAATGACAGACGTTTATGCTTCAGACTTCATACCCTTCAGAAAATTTATGATACTGCAATGCCAGTTATTAGATCTGCTTTCTAAGTTTATAAGAGAAATATTAAAAAAAAATGTCCCTAGATTTGGGCCCCCCCCCCCCCATTATTTATGGGTTTTTCCAGATTTCTTAATCTAAGACATTAAGTGGTATGATAACCACACTACCCTGATCATCTCTGTCACTCAACCTGTCTTATGTCTGAGGTCTCCATGTCATGGGTATTTATATGCATACTGACTGTGTCTGACATATAGGCAGGGGTTGCTGGAGGCACAAACTCAGTGTCAGACTGGCTTTCTGCACCCCCAGACTGTGCCTCTTCATTGTTGCCATCATCATCAGAGGCTATTGATACTCTGACTTCAGGCAGCAGGAGTTCCAGAGTGCCACTGACAGCGTCATCTATGATAACAAGTAATCAACACAACAATGAGAGAAATAGAATACAAAGTCATCTAACTTATGTCATATGTAAAATATATTTTAAGTAATAGTGGATGCTAATACAATGCAAAAATTACTTTCATGTATATATAAATCTATGTACATAAATAACAATAAAAAAGTTGTGTTTACCATGTGTAGGTCCTCATGAAAATTCAGAACCTGATGTGTCAACATCAAAGAAAGGAAGATAAAACATGGCTAATAAGTATTATAATGGAAATGACACAAGAAACAGAAAACAATCCCATGTAAATCTGCAGAAAAAGAAACAACTCATGCAAAAGTCTACTGTCCAGTTTAATTCCTCACACACATATAAATATATATAGACATACATATATTTATGATAAGAATTATTTGATTATACTGCATACCAGGAAGTTCTGCAACACACACACTTGTGCTGTCCTTCACATCAGCACCAGCATCAACAATTCTATGTGAACCCTCTGCTGAGCTGTCTGGATCTCTGACAGTGGAAAGGAATTCCTTTGTTTGAGTCAGTGGTGGTTTGGTAGCAGGAGCAACCCCTCCTGGAGCCATACAATCCAACCAATTGCAGTCACCCTACATTTTATGCCCATTATCATGTCATTTGCCCTATGTCTGACTTTCTGATAGGTACAGTCATGGCTTCCTACAGTATGAACATCATTGATCCCCTGCTCCCAGGACTTGCCACCTCTTCCCCTGTCTAAAATGAATGAACTATGTTGACATACTGTCTGGATGATACTTTAATTCTCTGTATCATTGTATGGTGGTTTACACAGTGTAGATGTGTTGGGGACCACAGCCATGCATGAGATGAAACATAAAAGAACAAAAAAAAAAGAAAAGAAAATAAAGCCACAATGGATCATTAACAAAACAAATGTGTATGAATATATGCATCCATCATGCACAAAGTAATTGAAAAAGTAAGGCTCGCTATGAGTACACACAAGTTAATACAGAACTCACCCCTACCCAGAAAAAAAATAAAGGAAATTAAATTTCAACAAAGCTAAAAACATGTAAGGGACAACAGTTGCATAATGCTGTAGTACAATGCAGGATGAATAAAGAAAATGTACAGTTTTCAAGTAAAAAATGGATAAAACTTTCATTGGATATTCACTTTTGTGGAGGGCAGGCAAGTATATATCACAGGCTTAATACAATTTGTGAGCTAGAAATGCAAAACCTATGACCTTGGTAATAAATGATACAACACTCTTCTTCAATAACTGCTCAGATTCACATAGAAAAGTTTCAAGAATTTCAGGTAACATAATTTACAAACATTTGTAATGGAAATAAATAACTAGTAAACATGGCTATGCTAGCAGCAAGGAACAAACAATGTAGGCAGTACACCAACTGGTATATTATGAAATGCAATCTATCAATAAAGTTAAAATCAAACATTTAGTAAAAAATGAAAAAAAAAACAGCAACATAATTTTGCATCCATTCAGTTGTTAAACTAGTAACACATTTTTAATGCAAAAAGCAGTAAAGCCAGGCAGTCACCCCTACTCTGAAAAAGTTCCTTATCTATGCAATTACATTTGTATAATGCAGATTCACCACTCTGAGTATTGTAAATATGCAAATTATGTGTGAACACATTAGCATTCATGAATTCCACAATCAATCTAAGTGCAGGACAGGTAAACATGGCACAAGGACCTTTACAATTGCATGCACATGACTTTGCACTGCAAGAACAATCATTGAGAAGTGTTACCAGCTAAGGACTTAAATGTGTATGATTAGTCTGACTGCAGCAGAAATCAATGTTTCACAGTCTGTCATCTTTGATATATCCTTACTGAGGATGTGTCAGGGAGGAGAGACCTACAAGTAAGTCTGGTATTACATTGACTGACTTAGAGAGAGAGAGAACAAGATTTTTAACATTTTATGCATTCTTTATGACCACACTTTGTGCCTCTCAGTAGAATATTTGTCTGTAATTTTAAGGAAGTAAATTACTCATTGAAACAGATTTAAAAAGCAATGCAAATGATCCTGCATTGTTAGAAAAGCATCGATAAGGGAAGGATGCTCACAAAATAAAGAGAAGAAACAGCTGCAGTGTTGCAAATATTTGTTTAATATTGTATAATGAAATATTATCTGAACTGTGGCCAATATCCCATTCATCCACACATCTACTGACAAATTACAAAGGACATGTTTCAAAACTTGGTTCTGTTGCACCTTTAATGTAAACTTATATAATGTCACATTCTGAGTATATATTATCTACTTTTTCTTCTTCCTAGTATATATGTCTGTGGCAAATAATGATAATAATCTCAAGTGTATGTTTTTAATGTCCAGGCTTGATGGTTTCAAATCCAGACATGGTGTTGTTTATGTGAGCATAGTGATGTTTAAGGAGCATATGATCATGTAGCAAGACAAGAAAGATGAAAAACCATCCCAAATATGCATTTTAAATATCTGTCTCATAATGCTTCTCCTTTTTCTTCTTCATCTTTTGTTCACAGTTTGGCATTGTGCACTCTTGACTGGCAGTACTCCCTAGCAATGAATTATGGTTAACTTCTTAAGATAAAAAAATAAATAAATAAAAAAGGTAAATTTAATTTGGAACACCATCAGTAACACAATTGAGACTTTTGCTGGTATGCTTTCATCAGCACTCTGGAAAGTACTGAGTGAAGAAATTCCACCTGTCAGCTAACTATCCCTCTGTAGCACAAAGTATAAATGAAGTGACCTTAGAGAAATAGGCCACATAATGCAGGGTTCAAATCAAGTCTACAAATGATTTTATCATTGGATTCAGAATAAATATTGAGAGCCACTTTTGGATATGAAATGAACAGGCTAAAATCTGTGATAAATGCTAAAAATCATACCTGTAGTCCATGTAAATTGATGTTATAAATGTGTTGTTGCAAACATACTTCTTTTTATTATTAATAACAATACAGGATATGGATTTTATAACATATGCCATTTGTAAAGTGTGATAAAACAAAGAAGTAACATGAGTAACATCTCACAGTTAACCACCATGACTGTAATACATTTTATTGTGCATTTTTTATATCATGAGTAATTGTGTACACTGTGCCAAGAATGATCTCCTGCCTTTTGCTGTGTGTCCCCTTTCACAACAATTGCCATTATATGAAATCCTGATGATGTGTCACCTAAATGCTACTTGTGATGTGGCAAGCCAATGTGAAATGAATGAATGTGTCATGTGAATGCTAATAGTGATGTGTTCCTTGCTAGATACATCCTTTAATTGTGTTAGTTTGCACATGTTATTTGTTTAAATTGTTTTTGTTTGTTTTCCTTTTTTCATTTGTGCACTGCTTGACAGCATGCAAACATAGTTTATGGCCGAAGGAAAAAAGTGACAAATTTAATTTGACCAGCCTTCTCTATAGCAAACTAGCCTGATGCAGATGCACAACCATCAGTACTCTGGGTAGTACTGAGTGAAGAAGATATGCATATTAGCTAACTTTCTCTGTTGCACAAGGTATATGTGCAGTGATTTAGAGAAATAACACAGATTTGCAAAGTTTGAATTCAATTTACAAATAATTTTACAGGGAAGTTCTGAATAAATATCGACAAACATTTTAGTATATGAATGTGTTTTTGGTAACTCATATGTTCTCAGTATTGCTGATATCATGTCAGCCATTGCCTGTCCCCTTTTCAATTATTTAGCATTACCTAAAGTCCTGATAATGTGTGACTGAAATCAAAGTTATGATGTGGCAAGTAAATATGAGAATGATGGATATGTCATTATAATGCAGTTTTTGTACTGCTCATTGATAGATATACCATTTGATTGTTTTAATGTTCCTTTCAATTGTTTTCAAGATTTTTTGCTATCTTTTCAATTGCACATCACTTGGCAGTGCACAAACATGGTTCACAGCCAAAGGAAAAAAAAATAATAATTTAATTTGGCCTGTCTTCTGTAGCACAAACTTGCCTAGTGCCAGTACATTTCTATCATCAGTCTGGATAGTGCTGAGGGAAGAAAATGCACCTGTCAGCTAACTTTCTCTGTGGCACAAGAGCTAAGTACAGTGATGTTAGGGAATGAAGACAGCTGATGCACAATTTGAATCAAGTTTACAAAACAATTTACATGGAGGGTCTGAATAAATATTGACACACATTTTGATATAGGAATGTGTTGTTGGAAACTCAACTATTCTCATAACTGTTAACAGCATGCCAGCTTTTTTATGTCCCCTTTCCCATTATTTGGCATTACCTGAAGTCCTGATAATATGTGACAGAAAGTAAAGTTCTGATGTGGCAAGTAGATGTGAGAAAGATAAATATGTCAGTGTAATGCACTTCTTGTTCTGGATATTTGTTGTGATACTTGTTGATTGTTTTAATTTTCTTTTCAATCAATTTAATTTTTTTGCTGCATTTTGCATTTACATGTCACTTGCAGTGCACAAGCATGGTTCATAGCCAAAGAATAAAAGTGAAGAATTTAATTTGACATGCCTTGTGTTGTGCCAGTGCACTATTGGTGGTACCCAGGATACTGCTGAATGAAGAAAATACATCTGTCAGCTCACTTTCTCTGTGGCACAAGGCGTAAATTCAGTGATGTTAAAAAAAGAAGATAGATGCATGAACTGTAATCTTACACAGGGTGATCTGAATAAACATTGACACACATTTTGGTACAGGAATGTGTTGCTGGGAGCTCAACTACTCTCAGAACTGCTAACGACGTGCCAGCTGTTTTCTGTCCCCTTTCACATTATTTGGCATTACCTGAAGTCCTGATAATAGGTGACAGAAAGTAAAGTTCTGATGTAGCAAGTAGATGTGAGAAAGATGAATATGTCAATGTAATGCACTTCTTGTTCTGGATATTTGTTGAGATGCCCTTTGATTGTTTTAATTTTCTTTTCAATCAGTTTAATTTTTTTGCTGCCTTTTGCATTTACATGCCACTTGCAGTACACAAACATGGCTCACAGCCAAAGAATAAAAGTGAATAATTTAATTTGGCCCTACTTCTGTAATGCAAACTAGTCTGGTGCCGGTGCACTGCTGTCATCAAAGTGGATAGTGCTGAGTGAAGAAAATGCACCTGTCAGCTAACTCTTTCTCTGTGGCTCAAGGGGTGACTGTAGTCATCTTAGAGAAAGAAGAGAGGTGATGCACATTTCAAATTCAGTTTACCGATACTTTTACAGAGGGGGTCATAATGCCTTTTGTCACAACATTTTGATTAGGAATCTAACACCAAATGCGTATTAGAACTATGTGTATTGCAGCAACTGTATCATTAATGATTGCTATATAAACCCATGTAATATGTGTAAAATATATTGAGCATGACAATGATGACAGTTAATTTGAAATGCACTTGCACTGGTATGATGTGCACAATAGTTTTGTTATAATTATTATGACTCATCACATATTATAACTATGTGTTGAGGACAGTATTTATGTAACAAACCCAACATGTATTATTCATGTCATGCAACTCCATGTATCTGATATGTATTTACAACCACAAATACTGTGTTTTATATGGAAATGCAATGTCGCAACTAAATGCACACATACAGGCACCTAAGTACTTTTCCATTAATTTTTAAATTAGTTTATCTGTAACTAACATATCAACAGTAAGTTCTGCATCACCTGCACTAGTCCAGTTACTTTCACACAAATGTGCTTGAATCTGCTGTGCTATAACAATACAGAGTAAAGGCACTGCTTTGAAACAGTTCTTACATTGCTGGATGTAATGAATTGGATGTTTGTATGTTGTGTGTTGAGATAACTCTCCTGTCTGTATACTGATGTTTTTGTGTATTGTCATTGGTTGGATTACAACAGTATGTCAAATTATTATTTCGTGCCATTTTATATTTCTATCACACGTTTAATTGCAAACACCTGTATTTAGTTCCAGTTAACAACATTTTATGATCATAGTATTTGAATATTGCAGCAATAAAGCAGTTGCAAATACACTCCATACCTAACAGGAGACTTAGTCAAACACCCTTACCCTGTTTATTTATTAATACTGGTTTCTACTCCCCTACCCCTTCTTGCTCCCTGTAGCAAACACATTATTGTACAGAGCATGACAGAGTAATAATGAGGTAATAAGTAAGAGTAACACATCATATAGATGGTCCTACATGTCCTATAAACAAAACTGTGTATTTCTTTGTCCATCTCTCTCTCCTTATGCTTCCTGCTTCAGTAAGTTGTCACTGTCCCTTCAATTGTGTGATTTAAACTGTATAAATTAGGAGTTCCTTTGTAATGTGGTGCGCTAATGCTCAGATCTATAGAATTCCAACATTCTCCCTTGTCTCGTTAATAAGTGACTGCCCCTTCAAACCAGCAAAAGTAAGGTTGTGAAGTAATATTTCCTCTATGGTATGTTGGCATAATTCACATGTCAGTAAAATGCTTTTGGCATATTGCAAGTGTTCTATTCTAATAATAAGTAAAAGTCATATTCAATGTTTTAGTTACATTACTATTATGTGTATAATTCTTTTCTTCTTATCTTATTAACCCAGCATTATTCTGATTATGTCTTAATCATGTTTCTATTTTTTGACCCCTGCTTACTGTCTATTGGAAACACTTGAATGTACATAGCATGTCAGATGAGGAAAACTATTTAACAGTAAAAAGTGATGATAGAAGCAGAGAGAGAAATGGAGACAGTGATAGACAGACAGAGAGTATTATACTTTCAGATTTGAACTTTGTGAAGTAGGATTTCCTAAAAAAAAGCAAAAAAAAATGCATTCCAGAGGCACAACGCTCGACACTGGTATAGGGAATCATGATGAATAGTCACTTTAATTCACTCACAATACAATAATAAACACACAATAAAAACAATTATGATTTCCTGTGTGGTGTGGTTAGATAATACTGTAGTCTGTAGATTTGTTTTGGAATACTATCAAGGTTTGAATCTAAAAGTATGTCAAACTGTTATCAAATGTTTTGCATGACTCCTTTGTGCTAAATGTTGGCTACACATTTTATTAACAGACTATTATTCTACAGCTGTATTAATATGCTTGCTCTTTATTGTAAACACTACCTTGTACAGATCTTGCCTGAATAATTAAGATGATAAAGCGAAGAATAACATGACACAAAGATGTGCAGAAATAGACCATAAGCAAATCTCTTCCTTTGTCTGTATTCCTGTCTCCCAATCTCTCTTTTCAATTTAATGTCTTAAGCTTTTGCATGGAACATGGCATCATGTGCTAATGATGAGTGATGGTAAATGTCCTTTCACATCTTACGGCAAAGTAACATCCTACAAATGTGCTTGGCCTTGCTGCACTATACAAACACAGGCTAATAGTACTATTGTGAAATAATTCTTGTAATATATGCATTAAGCTGAGAGATGTCATAAACACCTTATGGGATGTTACACCTGTCCTTAATGTGATGAAGGCCAATGCCTACATTTCCCTTGCTTCAATCTGTTGTCAGTGTCCCTTGAAATGTGTCCTTTAAACTTAGAATTTATTGAGTTCCTATGTGTTCAGCTGAAATAATCCTCCTGTCTGTACACATTTTTGTTATACTGTCAAGGGTTTGAATCCAGATGTATATCGCATATTTATTTAATGTTTTCACACATTAATATTATGTGTGTAACTGTGTTCTACATATGTTGCCAAACTACAGTATTCTCTTTGTGTCTTCGTGTTTTCACTCTTTTACATCATCTTCATCCGTATTGGAAGAACTTTATTATACACAGCAATACATCTGTAGTGTATATAGTTTCAAAGGATGTGCACAGTTCTCCATGTTAATGTTTGCTGTTGTCATCCCTACCTTTAAGAATGTTTTGAAAATCAGTGACAATTGGAGGCATTAGTAAAAACATAGATTTGATTTTGTAAATGTTTATAGTTTAGAAAATGTAAGATAACACAACACAACACAGCACAAATATATGTTGAAATGAATCATAAACAAATATCTTAGTATGTCTATATGTGTATCATTGTCTTCAAATGTCCCCCTTTTCCCACCCCTTCTGTGTCATCAAATAAGCCTCCTTGATCCAATACTGTTTCCATAAACCATGTTTCCCCCAGCAATAACATGCTTGGTCCCTCATGTACTTCAGAATATACCTGTATTCTACATAAAAAGAGTAAAGGACTACAACTGTCATGACAAATATGCAATTCCTGACACAAGAAACATGGCCATAACAAATATCTGTTCTGTATTCTAGCATATTCAGACATGGCTGCATGTGTATACTGCTTATTTGCATGAAAGTTGCACAGAGGACCGTAAACTACTGCTACTTCCCATTCTAAGTTAAATACCTAAGGATATGATTACACATGTGTTAATACTTTCCCATTAGGTCTCTTAATCTATGTCTGCACTCCAATGGTTACATTTGTAACTTTGTTAAATGATGTGTAATCTTTTCACACATAATCTATCAGTGTTACATAACAGTGCACTGTCACATTTTGGAAGTGTTTGTGTGTATTGCCAGTGCACATTGTCCAAACATGAGCCAATACAACTGACAGTGACAAAATAAATGAATACTATTTGCTTACAATTATCCTGGGATGAACTGTCATGAATGCTTGCTTGACACTCTATAGTTTTACAGTTATGATTGTCATTGAAACACCATACTGTTAGATGGGTACATGTCACAAACAATGACACAATGTACATGAATGACAGTATATAGATGATATCAGAGCAATATGCGATTACTTGGAACAAGCACAGTGTTGTTACATTGACCTGTTTAGACACATGCATTTGCCACAAAACCTGTGATACACACTAGCTGATCTCCAAAACATTGATGTGTTAGTACTTACAAATGTGCATTTTCACATTTTTAAATTCAGAGTTCTCCTGTGCTGCTTGCAATTCATACTGTGCCCCCTAGGTTTTATAACTTCTTAGGAAGGTGATTTGAATCTGACAGTGGTGAACTTGTATGTGTGGTTCTAGAGTCATGTAAGTAAAATTTCAGCAACAGGTGTGCTGTGTATGCTACCACTCGGAAGAAAAAATTAACTGTGGGCATAGGTCGTTCTGTACTTTATCCCACTTTTAACACCATCTTCTCTGCAACACACTGATGAAGTCATCCTGTTGAAAGTGTACTCTCTCCCCTTAAAAGTCAGACTTTTCCTATGGCACTTGCAATTAATAATATTTTCTCTAGGTTGTGTAACTACATAGGTAAGAGGCTAAAATAAAACACTGGTGAACTTGTGTGTGTGGCTTAAGTGTCAGATATGTATAGCTTCTTCAACAGAATTACTGTATCTACTTCCACTCAGGAGAAGCATTTACTTTTTGCCCCTCTTATATCTTTAGTCGCATATCAGTTTTTACTAATGTGCATGAGTCAGTAATTGTGAACAGGATTAATTATTATTGCATGAATTTGCAAGCATTTATGGTGAAATGTTCTCTGTGACATAGACACATTTGACAGCATTATTGGAGTACATTTTCCCATTTACACTCCTTTCTTACTTATTTTTGCAATAATGCCTGTGTATTCTGTGTACATTCTCACCACTTAACCCCCCTGCATTTGAATTCCTTCAATGAACTTGCCCTTACTTTGTTTAAACTATCCAAGCATGCTCACTTATCAGGTTTGACTTTTGTTTACATTTGTATGCCCAAGCTTCCCTGTACCTTTTCATGATTACTAACACTTCTGATGACCCTGAAAAGTGCTGACAAACATGTATAAAATGTAGACCAACCCAGCTCCATGACAGTCAAAGGCTTTATTAGACAAAACCAACGAAACAATGAACCAACATTGAATGAACAGTGTGCAAATAAAATATCAGTATCACTTAGCGCTTTCACCCATTCAAAAACTGGGGCATCATCAGAGTGATAAATAAAATGTGAAATCCCAGTTCTTAAATTCACTAAGTACACACACCCTCATCGTAAAGCCAATCAAAAGTCTTAAACAATTAAACAATTAATAATTCAACTATTTGACTTTCAAAAAAGTAATACATAAATAAATATGTTACAAATATCGAAATAAATAGTCATTAAAATTCAGCAATAATCTAAGCAGTATTAATGACACATTGTATGATAAAAATACCTTAAACTAATATTCTATATAAAATGTCACTACCTAGTAAAAACCATAATAACCAATTTAAAAAAAAAAAACATGCCTGTTATACATTTTAGATAGTTTCAAAGTTTTTTTGATAATACATACTGTACATAAGTTGATACTTAACTGTATGGTCAGTTGTTGTGTATAAATTGTTGCTGTCATATTAAACACAGTAAGACCTGTGTTTCAAAATACTAGACAGTGAAATATGATCATTGATCCCTGGTGACCTAGATGCATCTAACCTAAGCTGCCACAAACACTCCTTGATTTCCAATAGTCTTGGCATCACTGCCTTTATCATTGTGTGGGATTCTATCCACTACAAAAATAATTTTTTTTTTAAATTAGTGCAACTCTGACTGTGTATAAAAAGAGCATTTGTGTTTTTTTTATTCCTTATGTCTCTTGTGTGCTCCAAAATCCTAAGTCTTAATTTTCTAATAGTTTTCCCTACGTAAAACGTAGGGCAACTTAGACTTGTATCAATATATACAACCATTTTGGTGTTACAATTGCAGTATCCTGGACATCTGATGGTTCTACTGAAGTTGTGCACTACAACATAGGGACCATTGTAAATGTATTTACAAGTACTACACAAGCCACATTTGCTTATTCTAGAATTCCTGTATAAGTCAGAATTAACTTCCATCTCTATCAACTCCTTCAAGTTCTTACCTCTACTGTAGGTGAAAACAGGTGTATCACCTACAATAGTTTTAACTTCGTTAGTAAGAATACTTCACCATGTGTCATAAATAATAGTCTTGATCTTACCAGCAACGTCGTTGCATGGCAGGATCATTGCCTGCCTCTTGTTGTTTCCTTCAAAATCTTCTTTAACTTTGTCAATCCTAGTGATATTGTCTCTAGTGTCCTTCACCAAACCTCCTCTCAATATTGGTTTGAAGACTGTGTGTCTTTTCTCCTCTATCTCTAACCTTATTTTCATCAATATGTCATGAGGGAAATCTCTCCCAATCAACATATCCACCAATTTTGATATTTCAATTTCATACTGGTTGTCGTCACTAATAAGTCTCGACAACCTAAGCATTTGTCCCTTCATTGCATTCTTTTTCTGAAAAAAAGGGTGGCAACTCTGAAAATGTAGAAAAGAGTTTGAATAAGTCTTTTTTTTATATATATTGGATTTTAAGGTGACATTCTCTTTGTCTCTATACAACAATATGTCAAGAAAATCACAACTTTCACCATGTATCTTGTGGGTGAATTTTAAAAAAAGATGTGGTTGTGCCCAAATAGT
The DNA here is from genome assembly GCF_019279795.1 of Protopterus annectens. Lineage (NCBI taxonomy): Eukaryota > Metazoa > Chordata > Ceratodontiformes > Protopteridae > Protopterus > Protopterus annectens. Next base: position 279,340,257 of record NC_056734.1, read on the forward strand.
TAATGAAATCCTGAATTTCTTCCACAGTCCCCCTCCAAAAAATCAATATGTCATCAAGGTACAGTAGATATAATATTACCCTGTGCATGTACTCTGAGGTGAATACCCACTGTGTCTCCCAATCTGCCAACACCAGGTTGGCATAAACTGGTGCACTCCTGGCGCCCATAGCTACGCCAGTAACCTGCTTAAAGTGTTCACCTTCAAACATGACAAAATTGTTTGACAATATCATTTCTGCTTTTTGACTGATAAACATGTATGCCTTATGGGCAATGTGTATATTCAATAAGCGCTGCTGCTCATCATGCTGACATGTTTAAATCGTGTAGGATTAGCACAATGCCTACATGATTGTTAATGAACCCAAGGGATTATTTACATTTGAAATTTAGTCTTGAAGTCTACTTTATTTCATCATAATGTTTAAGCATGCATCATTTAAACAAATAATACATGTTACAAATTGACAAATGGCACCAGACATGTGTCTGGACTGAAAATAAAAGTAGAATATTCCTCCAAATACAAACATTTATATAGTTACTGACTATGTACACATAAATAACCCATTATTTCCCTTTATTTCATACAGTATATCACTTCATAATAAATACACTACAAACCAACTAAAATGAGCATACTTAATGATTACTGATATGCCTTTAAAGATACTGTTCTATCTTTTTTCAGTGAAGCAGAGCTAAATTTGTTTAGTTAATGAAAGGAAGTTTCCCATATTCAATGGCCATTTACTGGTTTTAATTTTACTTAGGACGGCTTGTAAAGTTTTTGTCACTCATACTTATCATATCAGTATATTATGTCATATTTCATACCTGTACTTTCTACAGCAGACTAAGATGTACTATGTTTTTCACAAAAATAACCAGAATTTGTATCGAACATAGAAGTAGATATTTTGCTATATTGAAATAATCTGTTCAGGACTAGGGCTTCAGTCTCTCTGAGATGACTCTCTTTTAATCTTTCTTAATCATGTCTTCTATAGTATGAAGTAATCTTTGGCAAGGACCCATACAATAATCTAACATTAATAATGCAATGGAAAATGTTGTTTTCTAGTAAGGCAAGGCAATTAAGTTCAAGCAACACAACAGAAATGGCTCAAGGGTTTCCTACATTACCATTTTGTGTGCTGCATGTGATGAGAAATAAAAAAGCAGTCCAGGTGACTCTCAAAATAGATTTACATCCAAAAGAGTTCAGTATAACACAGCAAACATTAAAGAAAGATGCTCATTTGCTTCTTTGCTCTTTTTCATCATTCCTACTTTGGATCTTGGCTATTTGATTATTCTCTATATCACTCAACCATAGTCTGGCATATTAATAATTATTCTTTAAATGTTTACTATTATTGCAATAGATAATGGTGAATCTCTAGTTTACCTATAGATATGACAACTAGATTGTTATATGCCATAAACAGCATAAAACTACATGAGACAGATTAAGTGACTCCTTAACAGTACTTATTTATAATATGTCAGTATCTGTGTTTAACATCTTTCAATGTGCTGTTATCCCAAGCTATGAAGAGCTAATCTGATTAAACTTAAGCTATGGTGTCCAATGTAAGAGTGTCTTATTTGCTGCAATAATTGTTAACAGTATTTCAATGGAGCTTTCCCCTAGTTCATCAGTATAAAATACTCTGTCTAGTTGGACCTATTTTGTTAAAAAAATATATAATAAATAAAGATTTAAACAGACAATGAAATACAAAATTAAAAAGGTCAACTTCTTCAACCTTGTAGTCAAGTTGAACTGTTTACCTTTTTATGTGAAACAGGATGCCCTACACTTGGTCAAGTATAAATTGGGCAAGATTTAACCTGTCATCTTAAATTATACAATTTAGAAATTACCATTTTTTAATAGGAAATCACTACTAATGCCATTTCTATTTGTGCACTGGCACTAATGCATACTGATTGCTTTTTTCTTTTCTCTGCATGGATGTGCAGTTGGGGAGTTAGTATATAAACATAAGGAAGATATGGGATAAATCCCATTGAGTGCAGGGCACAGGGTGAGTTGCTTCCTGCAGAAAAAATGATTTTTGTAATTCTTCCATTGAGCTGAAGCTATGACTGTTTGTTTGCTCAGCTGAAGTCTTGACTTGTTGAGTTTTGATAAAAGACAGGGAAACCATGAGCTATGCTGAAATAAATTTATAACAGATACTCCACAGTTCAGCACCTTCTCCCACTTAGTGAAGATAACTGGTAAGATATAGAAGACTGGTTCTTCTTTTGAAATATTGGCACTTGCAATGCCAAGTCCCAAGATTACAAAAAAAAGCAAGTACTATACATCACTTTTTTTCCTTTACACTTGTCTTGCCCTCAACATAGTGTATATATATATATATATATATATATATATATATATATATATGTATATATATATATATATATATATATATATATATATATATATTATGGGTATTCGGTCATTCAGTCTCAATATTGTGGGACTTGGTATTTCGAGTCTCAGCAATATAGATAGTTACCCCACAGAACACAGGAACATAAGCTGGACTGTAGATTACACTAAAGAATAGAAGTACCAGTATAATCCTCAGTTGAGTAGCATATAGACCCTCTTAGTAAGAGAAAAAAAGTGACATAATGCTAGAACATGTTGTTAGAATAGCTCTGAAAGGAGGTATGTTACAGAAGGGGGAAATGAAAGTGAAACATAATAATTGTGACTCCATTATTGCAGCTATACCATAGAATGTAATCATGCTAACATCCTATAATTTGCAGACCTCAGAGAAATGAACTACAACCTATATGAGAAGTAGAGGCCTTGAAGATGGTATTTTACAAAAGTGAGATAAAGAGACTCTGAATTCAGAAAATAGGCAGCCATATGGGAAAAAGTGTTATCAAATAGTGAGGCATGATATCAGCTTAATTTGAGAGCCCACCAGTCAAAGTAAGCATACTGGACTTGAAAAGAGTATAGCCAATGTTAGGCATCCACAGAATCTATGACTGCTGGGAGCCACCAAATTACCTATGGCTCTATGGGGGGCCTGAGCAACACTGCAGCTTTTCTTTAATAAAATAAAAAAAAGAAAAGAAAATAATAATTCAAACATTGCACAATGCTATAAATATCTGCAAGCTTTGTGTCTTTCCTGCTATTTGTACATAACAATTGCTGCTTCCTACTTCCACTGCTAGACGTCACATACCCTAGTTTCACACACTTGAAAAAAAATTTCTTGCTATTACAGCATCTTGTTAAAATTGTTATCATCTTGCAAAAATATTTAACTTGTTTATTTTCTGTTTTTTGATAAGCTTGTGATTATCCAGTTGTATTCGTTCAGTTGCTGTTCGATATTTTGTTTGTTCTTTATATGAACATACACATATATGTATATATATATATATATATATATATATATATGTATATATATATATATGTATATATATATATATGTATATATATACATATATATATATATACATATATATATATATACATATATATATATACATATATATATATATATATATATATATATATATATATATATATATATATATATATACATACATATATATATATATATATATATATATATATATATATATATATATATATATATAGGTCCCCTTCAGAAATCCAAATGTTCACTTACCCAACATTTACAATGCCGAGATGAAAAAGCCAAAGACGGCACAACACTGATGTCCCAGAACCCCGACTTTCCACTCCAGATAAGTAATGTCTTGGCCATCCTTTTGAACTTTGCCCCTTACCCCCACGGTAGTGTGATCTCTGAGTTGGTATATTTAGTTTGGGGCAGTGTGGGGGGCACAGCCCTTCACATGGGTGGGTTTGCTTTTCTTCGGTTTATGTTTTTGTTTCAGATGGCCAAGCGGTTACTTACCTGGAGTGGTAAGTCGGTGCTCCGGGACATCAGTATAGTGGTGCTCTTGGCCTTTTCATCTCGGTGTTATGCATTTCTAGTAAGTGATATTTCGTTCTTGTAAAGTAGACCCATATATATATCTAGAGAGAGAGAGGGAGAGAGAGATGTATGTTTATGTTTATGCAGGGGGACAAGCCTCCTTGAGCTCCCTGCTAATTCTATATGCTAACTCCAGAATTGCATATTCCTTGGTGAAAAGTATTATTCCCCTACCCAGAGATTGTAGATCTTATGCAGATGTCAACCATTTGATTCTGCCAACCAAATGGTGTCAGCCAAACAGGTCTTGGCATTGTGCAGATTAACTAAAAGTATTGGAGCCATAAGCATATACAGATATATACAGCTATATGTTAAATTTTGTAGTAGAGGTAGTTTCGACCACAGCTAGCCAGCTGTTTTTGTTCACGTGCATTATGATGGCTGACACAAATTTGTTCTGTTGTCTGTTTCTGTTTTTTGATTTTCAGGCCACTTGTCCACAGCTAGACTGGAATAGTGTGGAAGCCTCCCATGTTGCATGGTGATTTCAGTTGTGAATCACTACCTGGAATATGTTCAGATGACTTTCCACATTTACATAGTTACACCATGCTTATCCTCTTACAGGTACAGGGATGAGTATCCATACATGTTCTGCCATGGCACAGCATTTTGTGAACTGAGTTGGGCTTTGGTAAGGGATTTTTTTATGTACCTCCATGTGCAGTCCACGTTGTTTGTGAATATTGCCCCTTGTCTTTATCAGAAGTCTTGCTCTTTAAACTGTGGAGTAGTGCTATTTTAAAGTACTTGTATAAATGATAAACTATGCAAAGATCACATATCATGAATGCTATTTTAAATATGGCTGAACATATCATATAAAGGAATTCTAACTCTGTCTTATCATAACTACAACTGCTTACTGAAAATAGACTGTTAGAACATACATACTTCAGTATGCCTGATAGTTGGCAACTATGTTTACAGGAAGCACTCAACAAAAGGAAATGTTTGCATAGTCTCATATTCCGAAGTGTAGCAAGTGTGGGGTGAAAGGGGCACAAGATGTTGAGGGTGTGATTGAGAACTGACGTTCCTGCATTCTTTTTTCTGCTTCAGCGCCTCATGTACATTAAGCTAATTTAGTAAGTTACCATAGAGGGTACTGGCACTGGGCGCTAAATGAGCCAGTTACAGCTCTTCTTATATGTTGCATCCTTAAAACATGGGGAATGAACCCTCCCATTTGTGATACATACAACTTGCAATGTTTTTCACAAATGAAAAACTGAACTGTGTTTGAAAACAGGTAGTAGTAGCAGGGATCTGGAAATGTTTACATAATCCTTCCTAGTCTTCAAATACATTTAAGTGACCTGTAGATAAATGAAATAACTGAGACAATTCTACACTGCTACCCTCTTTCTTATATATGTTTATTGTGCCTTTAGTCTGGGCTGTGGTTGAAATGGGTTTCAGGATGAGCTTATAAATCATGTTAATAAATTATAGCTAAATAAATAGGGAAGCTGAAGCATTTGCTTTTTAGATTATCTACCAATTTTGAAGTGAGATTTTCGGAAGGGTGTTTAGACTACTACAGTGCAATATTTTTCATGTAGTTTGAAGAGTGCCAATAGTGCCTGATTCATGCAGTGATCTTGTTACATTAATATGTTATTGGTCCATCCATCAAAAAAAAAAAATGAGAATGTATAATAAACTGAGTGAGCACTGATTCTGAACCATTGCTAAATGTCATTAGTTACTCTTGTGTTGTGATCTGTCTCTTATTAATTTCATTATTAGAAAAAAATAAACTTACCCCTGGATTCATGAAGGCCGGCGGTAGGCTTGCGCCGACAGTGTGGCATGAAGATGGCGCAGTAGCACCAAATGCATATTAATGAAGGTGCGCCGCCTCCACAGCCACGTGCATAGGAAAGGAGCGCGAGTGCATAGGGCATGTCGAAGTGCCGCAAGGAGGCGTGGAAATGCCAGCTGTTGATGTGCAACCTAAAATGCTTGCATATAATAACTTGCAAGATAGTAATCACATCTGTCAGTGTCCGTGGATTCTGAAATGTATGCAAAGCATGCAAGATAGTTCCTGCAAACACAAAATGAAGAAGCAAACACAAATGCAAGGTAGGGAATAATGGGTCCCTATCCCGCGAACAAATGACATGGAAAACCGTGTGCCCGTAGTCCAATGCGGTGTAGATAGCTATACCAAGTGGAAGTGAAATGCATCATATGTTAGCGCGCCACCAATAGGTATGTCCAGCCCAATGGTTAGGGTCACCAGCTGACCCATAGTGTGAGGGAGGGTACACAGCTGGGCAGATGTGTCCATAACAAAATACACGATAAATGACATATTTAGCGACCGTATGACTGAATCATATCCCACAAGGCATGTAATAGTCACATACAAAAGGTATGTCTGTATTTCGCATGCCAAATGTGACAGGAAATAGAATAAGCATGTAAACGAAACAGAAGGAGCATATAAACTGCTACAACAATAAGGCAACATGTAGGCTGAAAGGAACCGTATTATCCGTACCATTGACTGTGGGTACGTGTTGTCCAATACATTCGAATATGTGTCCGGAATATATCCCATCTTGGACATAGGAAAAGGTGGCATCCTACCAATGATTAGAACAGTCTGCCAAAATCTGCACATCAGCGGTACAAGCTGAACTTGTCAGGATGTGTCACAGTTGAATGGGTATTACCCGGGTATACCAACCATGTAATGAAAGTTAAGTATGGGCGTGTACCTATGTGTGTGAGGTATAGCATGTGGAAAGCAAACATGGCAGGGTAGTCCACACAACCATACAGGTACCTGACATATGTAGGGTATGCAATGTGTTACTCTGGCCGTGTCATGGGCCAACAATCAAAGCAGTGATGTCTAGAGTGTCAGGAATATGTGTGTGTGTGTGGGGGGATGGGTAATGGTACAATCCTCCAAGGCAGTACTGTGTCGTATGCAGAATAGGTGACCCGGAGGTGTATGAGGGAGCAGCGGGTGAAGCAGAAAGAAACACAAAACATGTATAAACATCTGCAATACAACCAGACAGGCCATACAGTAGAACACAATCTCACAAACCTATGAATATTAAAATGTGCGATACAAATGTATAGACATGTCACCGGCACATATCCACAGATTGGTCCTGATGGAACTGGCCATATCAAATGCAACATACCTGGATGCATAATGGACTACCTAGCATCCCCTCCATAGCACACAGCCCACTCCCATACCTGACCATCCACCAAATCCAGCCATACTTGGCCTACTGGTTTTGTGCAGCCACATCTACACATAGTGACCACTACATATATGTAGTAGGTAGTGTCACCCTAGGCAGTTTCAGGATTGCAAACTATGTATCCCTTGCATGTAAAACCCCCAGCACATTTTCATAACGCCAGAAGAATGGTCGGCATTTGTCTTGTTTCGGTCTTGTTCAATTTTTGGGATATCCCTCATGGGATAAGTAACCTGTGTAAACATTAGAATGGAGGACATGAAGTCCAGTCCTGTAGATATCTGGACACAAGTTTGAATATGCAGTAGTGGTGCACAAGACTGTCCAGCCCTAGATGGTCATGCATAACCTACTACCCAGGATCAAACACCTGCCCGTGACGCACGTGTCCCGACACAAATAAGCAAGAGAATATATTGCACACATTCGCATAGTGGCACATGGTATAAAGGTGATGAAGGCACTGACATAAACAGGATACCCCCTGATCCACTGTGTGAGGGACAATTAATGTGTGTGTAGGTGTGACCTGACCAACAATGATACAATGCCAAATGTCCTGTGATCGTAGGAAATAAGTATGTACCATACTGCATGTAACAGTTGCCTAACGCGGTTATGTCAGGATAGAATAAACATAATTCGTACAAGAAACAGGCAAACAACAAAAGTGCCAAAGGTATAAGGCTCACAGCTAGGAAGCAAATGAATGTTCTAAACCTGCACTGACCGTGGCTATGTGTTGGCCCAAATAATCTGGTGTCTGCAGTAGGGTTACCATCTGTCCCGCTTTGCGAGGGACAGTCCCTCTTTGGACAGTTGTGTCTGGACAAAATACATTACAAATGGCAAATGTCCTGGGATTGTAGGACATAATTATGTCCCATATGTTATGTAATAGTTGCAAAAAATAATTATTGCAGTATCTACAATACCTAAATGTTACAAGAAACAGAATAATCAACTAAACCGCTACAACAATAGGCTTTTATGTAGGCAAGTAAGTAAAGTTCTATCCGTTGTACTGACCGTGGGTATGTGTCGGCTTGTAAAATCTGATGTGTGTTCCAAAAATGTCCCATCTTGGCCATTTAAAAGGTGGCAACCCTAGTCCCCAGAATACATCCCAACCTGTACATATGACAATGTCAACGACACCAATGGTCAAAGCATTCACACAATAACTAGCCAGCCCCTTAACCACTCACAAAGCCAGTGACCTTTGGGGGAAAGGTGTTGAATGAGAATGACTACTTACAACAATGAAGAGTAATAGATGCATTTAACTGCAGAAAATTAGTAGTATTACGAATCTGTCAACATGTTCCAAGTTAATAGTACTAATATGGTAGAAGTGTCCATGATTGTCCCTGAGTTGTCATAGCCTTGTCCCTGTCACTGTAGAAACGAGTCCCCGAGTATCAGAGAGGTCCATACACAGAAGTACACCAACCAACTGTCATATCTGTTGACAGGACTGTTGCATATCTGTAGTGAATTTATAACAGATGTCCAGAATAATATTAATCGTATCTATAAATGAATGAAATAATCAAATGGGAAGGGAAACATGTGGAAACCACCCCCTAACCTGCATTATGTAGTGGAACCACTCCCGGCCCTAAATTATGTAGCGCCAACCCAATAATTTGGTCAGAGGTGCACAAACACCTGCGTCTGTAAACACAGGTAGAATGTTAAACTCTGGACTAACTCTGTCCATGTGCTACGTCTGATCTTTGAACAGTGCCAGGGCAGTTCTAGTCACCAGCTGGTTGAGTCTAAACCTGGACCAGCACATGAACACCCTGACAATCAAACACGCGTATGTGCAAGGACTATAAGCGTAGGAGTTATGAATATCCTTGGAGTGAGTAGACTTGCAGCACGGGTCCAGAGCAGTAGGAAACAGGGAATGTCCTAATTGTAGTACTGCGGTTTTTCCCAGCAGGAGAATGTATGCCTGCTGTGTAAGGGAAGCGGTGAGGCATATGTCAGAGTAGCTATGAACCATGGGTATACATCTAAATGAGCCAGAACACCAATAGTGTAGTGGTTACAGCATCCGCCCAACGTAAAGGCCTTCCCGGTTCAAGTACGACTATAGCACATATTAATTGTGTAATGAATGCCTCTGTGCTGTAAAGCCAACATTTATACATGTAAAGGTGACCGCGTTCACATGAGTCCATTAACCAGATTCCATCAAAGTGATACTGTCATAAGGAATAAGGCACATGTAATCCCAAAGAAGTGCCTGTAAACATATATAACTCAGAATAAGTAGATGCAAGTGGGCCTGCGCGGGTGTATGCAGCTATTAGCATAGCAAATGAGCAAATGTATGTTGTCTTGTACAGCTGTAACTTTTATATATATAGATAGATGTGTGCATAGATAAATATCCACAGACATAACAGAAATATGCAATTATATATCTACATATTTATTTATATATACACACATATATATATATATATATAACTTGAAAAGTCCACCACTGACAAGCAAAGACCAGACAGCAAACCTGCTTAACGTTTTCGTTCTATTTAATACTAAGAACTTCATCAGAAAAGCACCCATTTTCTAAAACAATATATTTATATTGTCTCCAATTAACAACTTGTCAGTATTAATCAAACAAAATGTTTCTTCATTGATGAATTGATATAAAAAAATGTACAAAAATACATATGTAAAACTATAAACATTTAAGCAAATGTATTAAATATATATAAATACAAATCTCAATACATAATATGTAAAATAATATGTTGTCTAATAATAAGTTTTAAAATTAAAACTTTTGTAAGGCTAAAAAACATTTAATGTTTATGACATCATTTAGGCCAGGTAATTCATCTGCCTTCAGCCTAATTTGCCAACAAGATTCCTTACACTCCAAAAGTGTTTTGTAGTCACCACTGAATAAACTGTCATCAACTTTTTCCAAAACAGAAAAAATGAACTTTTTAAATGAAACACAATTTAGAGAGTGTTTAGCCAAAGCATTGGTTACATCTTTTTTCTTTATGGCTAAATTGTGCTCATAAATACGTTTACTCAATGTTCTGATGGTCTTACCTATATAAAAATGATTACATGAAGAACATTGTGCAACATAAACTATGTTACTAGTTTTGCATGTAAAGTGTCCATTAACATTAATGTCCTTCTTTAGATGTTTTAAAAAAATACTTGATGTCCCACTAACAAACCTACATTGTTTGTAACTTGTACAGGGATATGTGCCTACTTTACTTGTAAGACATGTGACACATTTTTCTTCTCCCTCTAAAATCATCTTAATATTTGTCATTTTCTTATAGGTAAAAACCAGACGAATACCTATAACTTTGGCTAAATCATGATTACCTAAAATGATTTTCCCATTGTTAATAACTATTTCCCTAATAATATTCATTTTGTTACTGATAGGTAACGAAAAAGACAAAGAAAACTTGCTGGCAACTTCTACCTTCTTCTTACCAGTATCAGATGTAAGTGTACTGGTGAGAATGGGGTTTGCTTTATTGCTTCTTAAAATGTTGACTTCATCTATAATGTGACCCAACCAACCAATTTCATAACCCCTTTCAATGAAAAAATGTTTTAAGTCACAAATTTCTCTAATGAAGCAATCATTTTCACTAGTAAGTCTACTAAGTCTAATGAACTGGCCTTTAACTACCCCTCTTTTCATATGCATGGGGTGTAGGCTGTCAAAATGCAAATACTGGTTAACAAAAGTTGTTTTTCTAAAAATACTACTACGGAATCTGTGCTCAATTAGATCTACAGTCTAGCGACACTAGTTTTGCCAACTTAGTTATGTCCTCATGGGAGGTTAAACATTTAGTAACACATTTTCAAGATCAGAATGTAGTTTTTTACAGAAGATACATTGATGATTTGATCTTCTTGTGAAGAGGTGATGAACAAACTTTTAGAACTTTTGTTTCACATTTAAACACTACTACCAATTTTTTGAATTTCACTTTTGGTAGTTTTGGGAAAATCATTAATTTTTTAGATTTGAGTTTGACTGTAGATCTAATTGAGCACAGATTCCCTAGTAGTATTTTTAGAAATAGTGAAAATGATTGCTTCATTAGAGAAGTTTGTGACTTAAAACGTTTTTTCATTGAAAGGGGTTATGAAATTGGTTGTTTGGGTCACATTATAGATGAAGTCAACATTTTAAGAAGCAATAAAGCAAACCCCATTCTCACCAGTACACTTACATCTGATACTGGTAAGAAGAAGGTAGAAGTTACCAGCAAGTTTTCTTTGTCTTTTTCGTTACCTATCAGTAACAAAATGAATATTTTTAGGGAAATAGTTATTAACAATTGGCAAATCATTTTAGGGAATCATGATTTAGCCAAAGTTATAGGTATTCGTCCGGTTTTTACCTATAAGAAAATGACAAATATTAAGATGATTTTAGAGAGAGAAGAAAAATGTGTCACACGTCTTACAAGTAAAGTAGGCACACATCCCTGTACAAGTTGCAAACAATGTAGGTTTGTTAGTGGAACATCAAGTATTTTTTTAAAACATCTAAAGAAGGACATCAATGTTAATGGACACTTTACATGCAAAACTAGCAACATAGTTTATGCTGCACAATGTTCTTCATGTAATCATTTTTATATAGGTAAGACCATCAGAACATTGAGTAAACGTATTTATGAGCACAATTTAGCCACAAAGAAAAAAGATGTAACCAATGCTTTGGCTAAACACTCTCTAAATTGTGTTTCATTTAAAAAGTTCATTTTTTCTGTTTTGGAAAAAGTTGATGACAGTTTATTCAGTGGTGACTACAAAACACTTTTGGAGTGTAAGGAATCTTGTTGGCAAATTAGGCTGAAGGCAGATGAATTACCTGGCCTAAATGATGTCATAAACATTAAATGTTTTTTAGCCTTACAAAAGTTTTAATTTTAAAACTTATTATTAGACAACATATTATTTTACATATTATGTATTGATATTTGTATTTATATATATTTAATACATTTGCTTAAATGTTTATAGTTTTACATATGTATTTTTGTACATTTTTTTATATCAATTCATCAATGAAGAAACATTATTGTTTGATTAATACTGACAAGTTGTTAATTGGAGACAATATAAATATATTGTTTTAGAAAATGGGTGCTTTTCTGATGAAGTTCTTAGTATTAAATAGAACGAAAATGTTAAGCAGGTTTGCTGTCTGGTCTTTGCTTGTCAGTGGTGGACTTTTCAAGTTATTTCGCTTGGTTCTTGTACATATATATATATATATATATATATATATATATGTAGGGAATGCCGAAAGACGAAAACAAATATAAGGGTTGTGAAGGGAATCCAGAGCAAGTAAGGAATTATGATGTGCTCGCAGCGTATGTCACATAAAGCTGCACAAGTGTGAGTAGAGCATCGCTCTTCACACCAGAGGCAGGGCTATACCAGTGGCCATAAAATCGTTGAAGTGCTACATCAACATTGTAAACAGATAGAATGTAGTACATGTTGCGACCACCTACACTTGTAGCCCACAAATTATTCATAATCCATAACACCAGGAAAGGCACGTATGTGCAAATATGAATGGATGGTGAGCCTGTGAATACACGAGGTGGTACAAAATGTGTGTAGGGCCCCAACGCTCATGAGAGGGCAATGTGTAAAGGTGTGTCATGGCTGCAATCAGGTGTATAATGGCTGTTATGCGTGGAAACTCAACACGGGTGTGCAGGAGAAACTATGGATATGCGATTATGGACACAGGAGTGCTAGGGTATGTTGCGTCGGGTGCAATGGAGCAGCCCGTGGAGGTCAGCTAGTATGTAGGTGTGATTCCCAGATAGAGCGTCATTTGCATGGAGACATGCATGAATGGGCGTATCATTGTCTGACGTTGTGTGTCAGGTCTGGCAACCCGGCACGTAAAACCTATACGCCACCCATGAGCGGAACGGAGTTCTGCTGTGACAACCCCAGACCGGGAAAAGCAGAAAGACACAACTACATGAAGACAACAATATGTTGACGTACAGTCACAGTAACACAAACACACATCCTATCAACAGTAATAACATGAATGTGCACAGAAACAAACACAGTAGCAGGAATAATAGGCTGTGCATATGAGTAATAAGTCGAATGACACTGTATCACATCCCAGTTAGCAGCGGCACCCCAGACATGAAAAACATGCGACATCTGTCCACTGCATAACGTGCAATATACTGAGCACAAGTTCACCGGAGTGAAGTGTTGGTGTCAGAATGACTAAGGCAATAGTATGCAGCTGAAGCAGAGACCAATACATATGTGTAAGTATCCATGTCCAGGAAATGAATAGGTTAATGGACACACAGATGTATATATAGATAAAAACGTATATATACATATATCTATATTAATTTACATACACATATATATTCATACAGATATATATATATATATATATATATATATATATATATATATATATATATATATATATATGTATATATACATACACACACACACACACACACACACAAGGATATACTACGGATATATATAGATAGATATCTATACACAAACAACAGGTAGTGATATATACACATACACACAAAGCAAAATATATATGTCAGTGTAGATATACACATGTACATAAATAGGTTACTTCACAGCAATTAGGGGTAACATATTTACAGCCCGGGCATATGTGACTGGGAGGTCCAATAAATAAATGTTGTACCCCCCACACCACCCAGCTAGGCCGGATAGTCATACAGACAGGCAATACAGATCAATATACTGCCGCTGTCCAAAACACTGGTAAGAAAGGACCAGTGGGAGAGTTCTGCAAGTTCTACACTTTAAACATAGATAACGGTGTCCCTTGCAGGACCCTAAAAATTCAGGGTACGTGTGAATCTGCTGACATTATTATGAGCAGGATGTAGGTGTACATGGAACAGTAGGTTGTGCAAGTGTGATAATACATGAGTTGACAAAACATACGACATGTGTCCCGAGACGGGGAGAGTATGCAATGTGTAGGGGTGTGCTCATACCCCAGCTGCGCGCACAGTAAGTATTTGTCACGACTGCTGTAGAGGGGTGCCAGGTAGGTGGACCATGGGTATGCATTAATGGGCTTAAGTGTGCAGGTGCTGGTTAGCAGAGATGTAGTAGACCCGCCCAGTGGAAGTCATTAATATTCCTATGTGGGCATAGCATACGCCTACACCTCCCAAACCTGAAGAGCACATCTACCGGATAGTCTGTAAACCATCGGGTGAATACATAGAGACCTAAACAGTGCCGTGTACCCGATTGGTATGGACATCCATAGTTATGTATCAGAATGTAACAAAGTCCAACTAAACACTGCCAGAACTAGTGATATTAGGTGAACAGGTGGTGGAATACAGGTATTGACAGATGACAACATGTATGAGTCATAAGCAGTATGTACCTCGACAAACGTGAATGAATACATATGCTCTGTGACTGTGAATGTGTCTGATTAATAGAACCAATCATCTAAATGTGTCTCACAGGGTGTTATGCATTTTTCCTGATACAGTGTTTATTCACACCCATTGGTATGTGAGTTCTGCTACTGACGGAAAGTGCATAATTTGCTGACCACCCCAGGTAGATGATAGCATAATAGAAGAGGTTCAACACCTGTACGCCTGTGTGGGACACACCCGTCTGGGCAGTTGTGTCCTGCAAAATGACAGTTATGGCACATGGCCTTTGAGTTCGAGAATGGAGGCTATATAGTATGTGTAGTGGTGTCAGACATCAATTTGTTGTATCAGTAACAGCTACATGTAATAGGAAACAGTATTATCAATTATAATGCTACATGAATAACCTTAACGTATGCAAACTGTGGAAGTTGTCCGTTTACTACTGGCTGTGGATATGTGTTGCCTTGACACATGTGATAGCTCCACATATAGGGTCTATAGGGCTGCCACCAGTCTGAATGGCCAAAGTGGAACCTGCTCTGTAGAACTGTCAGATATACCAGGGCAGAACATACCTACAGCCATGCATAGTACAGAAATATACATATCGGAACAAATCAAAGCGTAGTCTAGCAGCAGTATAGTTGCTTATGCTACTACATATGACATATCGACGTGTCAGGTATACAAGACCTGTAACAAGCAACCAGTACAGACACCTACAACATGAGAAGGTCCCCTAATCAGGACAGTTGCAATGGCTAGAGTATTGTACATACCACTCAACTGTCGCTGAATGTCAGGTACGTCCCTGAGTTTGACTGAAAGTCTAACTAGTGGCTTTTGAAGGAAAGGTGGTGAATTGCACTTACTGACTAATGACAATAAGTAAGAGTTATAAACAACTGTTACTTCAGAATATGTGTATTAAGTCATATGCTCTGATTCTGTCAATGTGTCAAGTTAATAGCACTACTTTTGTAAAAGTGTCCCTGATTTTTATTGACCTGCCCCTGATTCTGCAGAAATGTGTCCCCGATTGGTGGAGAGTTCTGGTATTGTCACGTGAGATGTGTGATGAGGGACTGTCCCATGCAAAGTGGGAAAGGTGTCACTCCTACATTCTCCCATCGTGCAATCTGAAAGGTGGTCAACGTGCAGTAGATATGTGGTAGCATGACTCAGCAGACAGCTGCATTAACAAACTCAAGTCACATGTCAGCATTGCAGAGTATCGATTCCCATGTATCAGGCAGATGGGAGCAGATCATATGAGGAACACGCATATAATATGATTACGTCACTGGGCAGGCTGCCGAGTCCGTACAGTTGAATGCCTGCTGTCGCAAAATGGTTACACATACCCAATACTGTAGTCATGTAGTCTGATGTTATACGCATCACAAGGGATCACACACACCCAGCGTGAGTGACAAATGTAAGCGGAAATGTCGGAGAGTGAGCAGCTGTAAGTGTGTTTGTCTACCAGTATGCCAGTAGTGCACTGTCAAAGAAATGTGGAGTCTAAATGTGTATAAAGTGCTGTGTCCAGAGGTCAGTAGTGCTTAACACTGTGCAAACCCACGCACAACAGCTCCCACCTGCTGGACTGTGCCTTACCCGGTCTGTATCCAAAGGCGTTGGCCTGTCCGCAAACAAAGAACTGCCCTATACACGTGATGGTAGAAGTACCCTGCGCACATAGCTCATGTGAATAAACAATAGACCATGGCATATGTACAGACAATAGACCACACACACACACACACACACACACACACACACACACACACACACACACACCATACAGTGCAGACATCCAACAGTATAGCAATGTACTGGCAGATATGTCCGGACCACTGGTGTATGCATGCCTGGCCGTCGTATGTTTCAGTGTGTGAGCATGCCCAGTATGAGTGTTATGCATGTTGTCGATCGACAATACCGTCATACCATCATGTGTGTGAGCATGCAAAGTATGGTCAACTGTATTGCATGCGTCACATGTCCAGATAGTTAGTATTGTGTTGCTGACCCCTCCATTCTACACAGACAGGTGTCATGCTGTGTCTGCAGGGTAGCTAATGGTCATGTGGCATTGACAGTTGCTACATGTCTGCATAGTGTGGGGGGACATGCAACCACAACCACAGTCCTACGCAGCACCGTGGGTGGTGCACATGACTCTCACATGTGTAGGTGTGATGGGGGGCACAGCCAACAGTTGTACACATCTGCTGCTACTGTACTGGTATGCCGGGTACTCCATGTCAGTGTGTGGACCTATCTAAATTGCTGGTTGGAGGGATACCAGGGTACGTCAGTTCCCAGCTTTAATTACCAGCACAGTGGTGTTGGACATCCTAGCTTACACAACCTACATTAAACTGCCTGGCCTGCTGTCATCTGTGTGTGTCTTAGGGGGTTGGGATCATTCATTGGGCATATCCATAGGCCATCGTATATCATTCATCTGTATTGGTCCACATCTGTCCAGCTGCATGGAATGTGTGTGGGCTGTATGGACAAACATGATGGTTAGCCCATAATCTGCAGTGGGTAGGACACCCTGTGTACTACAGGCTACCATTGTGAGCCCTGTATGTGCTACAGAGGTCATGGTGCCACTATGGATGTGTACTGTCTGCTGCCCTAACATTTGGCCATCACAGTCACTTGTATGCTCACATAAATGCCATAGCAATGGGTAACTACACATTCTAATACAACTGCCACTTGTTAGGTCAATAGACATACCCTGGGTGTGTTCTGGACTTGAAGACGGTGCTGGAGTGCTGCCTATGTCGGATGCACAGGTACTGTCATGTTTGGCATCCATTGTACTGTGTGCAGGTCAGAGAGGGGAATCCGTGGGTACCTACTGTGTCAGTGCATATGCCTTGTGTTGCCTCTTTGCCAAGGGCAGGTCATACTGTGCACAGGCTTTCGCCGACTGTGCCCTACTCAGGTAGTTCCTTCACCAAGTCACACTGTGCCTGTACAGGCCTTGGCAGTGGTGTTGGGCTGTGTGGCCCTGCCCCATGCTGTTCCTGCTGCAACTGTTACTGCAGGATAACATTCTGTAGCATAGCAAATACCATAACAACTTGTATGCATGTAGCTTGTGAATATTGCAGAGCTCCAACGGATGTGTCTGGATACTAGAACTGTGAACCGAGCATCCCAAACACATGCAAAATTATATGTCTTGCCTGTGCATCTGCCTCAGTATGGCGTGAGTGTTCAGGTGTGTGTGCATTGCTGATGGGTGTCATCAGCTACTACACCAGTGATTACCCTGCATCCCCCACTAGGAGACTGTAGGGGATGTCCATATAGGCATTGGTGTGCTACAGCTGTGTCAGAAGCCATATATATCAGACACATCATAGCTTCCAGGGCAGACAGCACACACATTCAATCTCATGCCCTGGCAATCGCATATAGCCTAGCTGTTGGAGGGTATGCCCCTGCAGTGACTGTAGGCCCTACCCCACTCCCCTGGTGGTGCTACATGTGCAGGCTATAGCACCCAGTACCCCAAGGTAGTTATCCATGTGGTTGAACAGATGCATATTGCTGGTCCACTAAACACATGTGTTGAGGACATGTACGTGATCACTAGCATGTGTTGACATGGCATCTGTGAACTGGTGCAATACTCTGGATGCAGATGCCTGTGTGATACCCATGATATCCCCAGTTGTGCTGTGTGAGGTACCTGTGGCTAGTACACCTAGGCCAACACATCCCATGGTATCCACTGTGATGCATTTCCCTCGGCCTGTTTGATGTGTCAGGTGTGGCAGGCACAGGTCAACATGCTGCTGTAGGAGGTCTCTGTCCACCCCATATTGCTCCAACATCCCCAGCCCATGTAGCTCCTGTTAAGTCACCTTCGTTCTATAAAGTCTTATGTCACCCCAGTAAGGGTTGTTTGGCAGCATACACATCCTCACTGCCCCAGCCTCCTCCACATGTTGGTATATGTTGCCTGCTGCAGCCTGTGTCATTTGATTGGACTGTGTCATGAAATGTCCCTGCAGGTATACACCGGCGGTGTAGAGTGTGGACGAAACCTGTGTGTATGCTGCTTGCTCGAATTAACGTACTGTTCATGTGCGGGCTGGTCATGTCATATGCTGATTGTGTTGATAAACAACTGTTTGTGCAGCCTGTACACCCTGACTACCCCACCACTGCTGTCATCCCTCCCAATGTCACCAGGCAGGTATAGACACACCCCTAGCTTAGGTGTGCTAAGGCAAGAGCACTCCCGAGGCACAGTTCTGCAATGTACATACAGTACGCCTGACTCCCCCCTCCCATGCTGTCAACTATATTCAAGACCTGCACCTGGCTGACTACACACATACACTTCAGGGACCAGCAGCACACCCTGGTGATAAATGTGTCACACCATAGTCAACCTCATCTGCATAGTAATGTCTTCTAATGAATAGTTATATGACCCATACTGAACCTCCAAATTATTAACCACTGCTCAGTGTCGCTCAGATCCATACACAACTGGCAACAGGTGCCTTACCATCACCATATTCGATGTCCCATGGTCTTCCCAGCAACAAAATAACCTGTGTCTACACGACTACAACCCGTGGCCCTGCACACTACAGACGATGTGCATTACCACCACGTCATGGCAGATATACATAGATCCCAGGTTATTACGTACAGATCATCCGGCACAAACATTCAATAGTGCTGATGTCCCTAGACATATGTTCACATCTATGTCCACCTCTACATCTACATATATCATATATATTATTTGTATACATATATACATGGATATATATATATATATATATATATATATATATATATATATTCTTCTTCTTCTTCTTTCGGCTTTTTCCCAGTTAGGGGTCACCACAGCGGATCACCTTGTCCGCACATTGATTGGCAGTGGAGTTTTACGGTGTCGAGTTGCCAGCCCGGCGCCCAACCTTCCACAGAAGGCACACACACACGCACACCTAGGGCCAATTTAGAGTGTCCAATCCACCTGCGCATGTCTTTGGGATGTGGGAGGAAACCGGAGCACCCGGAGGAAACCCACACGACCACAGGGAGGACATGCAGACTCCGCACAGAAGGCACCCCAGCCGCTGTGAGGCGGCAATGCTAACCACTGCACCACCGTGGCCGCCCATATATATATATATATATATATATATATATATATATATATATATATATATATATATATATATATATATACACATACATATATACATATACATGTGCACACATATGTAGATATTGCATTTATATCACAACAGCGGACCACATGACAGCAAAGCATTAGACAGGAATGAAAAGAAAACTACATGTGCCACCTGCATCATGTAGTGTTGTTACTATCAAGGCACGTGTGTTATGTTGCATCACACGGGTCAGACAGTATCAAGGGTAAGAGTGGGGCTGTTGACAGTTACTCACCAGACCTATTGGCGAATGTATGTGTTGACAACCCAGTATCTTGGCAGAATATGCGGGCTGTGGACACTATATAGGTCAGCAACAAAACAAACTGAACACATCCTGCAGCTAGCCACCCACAGATACCAACACATACAGTATAACTGCCAAACACACATATCTGACATGCCTTGGAATTGAGCACCTACCTGTCTAGTCTACCACACTACAGCATTATGCAGTAACAGAAAGCGCTATCGAGATTACTGGTGCACAGTACTCCCAGAGGCATACTTCTAGGTGGATGACATCATCCGCAAAGAGAAAGATGCCGATAGGGAATGTATGTGGAGTGAGCCATCTAAAAGCATTACTCTGTCCCCAGGCAGCTGGAAACAAACACACACTTTGCAGGGCTGGGAATTGAACATACACCTAACTACCTTCTCACACTACAGCATTACGCAGTTACAGAACATGCTATCAAGATTACAGGAACCAAGCACTCCCAGAGGCATACTTCTAGGTGGATGACATTATCCGCAAAGGCAAAGATGCCGATAGGGAATGTATGTGGAGTGAGCTGTCTAAAAGCATTACTCTGTCTCCAGGCAGCTGGAAACACACACACACACATTTGGCAGGGCTGGGAGTTGAACATAAATCTAACTACACTGCAGCATTACACAGTTTCAGAATGCGCTACTGAGATTACTGGAACACAGCGCTCCCAGAGGCATACTTCTAGGTGGATGACATCATCCTCAAAGGCAAAGACGCTGATAGGGAATGTATGTGGAGTGAGCCATCTAAAAGCATTACTCTGTCCCCAGACAGCTGGAAACACACACACACACACTTGGCAGGGCTGGGAGTTGAACATACACCTGATTATCCTATCACACTAGCGCATTATGCGGTTACAGAACACACTACTGAGATTACTGGAACACAGCACTCGCAGAGGCATACTTCTAGGTGGATGACATCATCCTCAAAGGCAAAGATGCCGAAAGGGAATGTATGTGGAGTGAGCCATCTAAAAGCATTACTCTGTCCCCAGGCAGCTGGAAACACACACACACTTGTCAGGGCTGGGAGTCGTACACTTCTCTCACTATTCTGTTCACCCTGTGCATCAGACCATTTGAGCATGTTCCTGCACCGATGGTGTGGATGACAGGGATGTGGCACAGGCTTCATCATATGCACAGGGTGATAATGTTTGCCAGGGGCATAGGCTGCACCAATGGATGACATCATGTGTGTGGGTAAGGGCCGGTGATCTGATTGAACATGTGTGGTCATTATGCATGTGGGTGTTGCGGTGCCCTACAGATGTTTTTGCCATGTGTGTGTATGTGTGCACACAGTTGTACCATTTGTGAGGCCTATACAGGGGTATTATTGACAGCTCCAGATTGTACACACCAGGATGTTCAGCCACGGCCATGTGACCTGTGCCTGCCAGGGGTTGCACGGGCACTACCAGGTGGCGGTACAGATTGGCTACTCTCTAATGACATATATCCACTGGAACCGTGTCCCCACTGGGAACATCCAGGGCCATGTCCACGTGGCCTGCTGTGTCCTGGTGTGGACAGCGCAGCACCAGCTGCACTGCTACTGCTACCAGCATTATGGGAGTGGGCATGTGAGGTGGCACACTCACGTTGACCTGCACTAGGTGGTGTAGCTGGCCTACATCCATGTGACCTACGCCTCACTCCTACCAGATGTTCCAGCACAGACAGCTCACACTTGTGGATTGCCATGCCACGGTCAAGGATTCCGACCATGTCACCCAATCGCCTGTCCAGAACATCAGCAATCTGCTGTTGAGCATTTGCCAATGCCTGGATGTTGTCATTTAGAGTATGGATAGCAGCCCTCTGCAGCCTCTGCCCTTCTCTGTTCTGCCATTCAGCACGTGCCTGTGCCACCATTAGAGTCTGAAACATGTGTCTGGTGACACCAGCTGCTGCGCTCTGTCCTGCATGTGCATGTCTGCCAGAGGTCCTCCTACGAGCAGCACTGGCCACATGCCTGTGTGGCACATCTGCAGTCATTACACTGACACCATGGTGTGGAGACACATCTTCTGTAGCCAGCACATGTTCCTGTTCCACGCTAACAGATGCTGACTCTCCTTTCTCTATGGCCACTGGTGATGCGGTATGTGTTGGCAGCAGAACTGTGTGCGGGGAAGAGGGGGACATAGCTGGGATGGCAACCATTGGCACAGATTCAGCCCCTGACAGCCCTGCCTGTACCTCATGCATATGTTCATCACTGCTAGTATCTGTGGGGACACTAACATCAGATGGACCGCAGGAGGGTAACGCATCTACATCACCTGTGAATGCAAAGAAAGACTCTAAATTACAATAGACACACAGACACACACAGACACACACACACACACACACACACACACACACACACACACACACACACGCACAGACACACCATGCATGTGACTTGACAGAAGGCATGCAGCATGCATGTGATACAGCAGACGGCATGCAGCTCAGACATTAATAGTGTTAGTTAGAATACCTCCCTGGGTTGCACACAACAGCAAGCAGGTGTCATATCAGTAGCCATGCAGTTCACACAATCATGGTAGTAAGCATGCATCCCTATAATACACCATGTGGACCAGAACAGGTTAACAGTACACATGGCTGAAGTGACCTTGACATGTAATCTGCTGACGTGTGCATTAACATGCATACATGTCTGACACAATGGTGTCCTGACACATGTACAGCATTGTAATGGGCATCACATTGCAGTGTTTTCTGTATGCCCTACAGATAGAATGCATGTTTAGCAAATGTGCATGAGCATGGAAGGGTAGTGTGAGCCATCTACATTGCTATACAGTGTGAAGTACAGACACTGTGCCATTGCATGGCATCATAAGGCATCTATATTGCTATGCAGTGCGTAATATGCACACATTGCATAGCCATAACTGCATGCATACCCATGACATAACTGTGGATTGTGACCCACGATGCTGAGGTGTATACACTCCAAACCATGCTGTGTCATGTGACAGGTCACTGGAAGACCTACAGATGACACCCCTGCACAACTACTACAGAGTCTAACTGCCTGGCAACCATGTCCACACATGGCAGACTTGTCAATTCACCATGTCCCACATGACATTGATGTACCACACACACGAGGTGCACAGCTAACGGTAATGTCCTACAGCAGCAAGGGAAGTGTACAGTATCTGTGGCCTGATGTGGTGTCAATGTCTGTGGAAGCTGTACAGGTGACTACTGTCATGCTATGACACAGTCGTGATGTTCAACACATCTTATATGGTAGACTTAAGTGACACCTCCACTAGCTGTACACAGGCTTTTATGATGTCCAGTGTACCACATCAACTGTATAATCAGTCAACTAAGGCTATAATTGGACAGTGTGTGGACAATGTGCAACAGGGTGTATACACATCACATCTACTGTGTGGCTAATTGTCTCTGGCCATCCCCCATGGCCATGTGTGAACATGTGTTGGCCAAATGTTTGTGATGGTCATCTATCTCACATGTCTGTGTTGTCCCATATAACAGACACCCATAGATGTCAGATATGTCACCATCCACAGGGCTATGCAGACAATGGGTTGTATGTTTGGTATGTCAGGTATGTGTTATGGGATAGTGTGACAATATTGCAGCCAGAACACTACGTGTCTGGGACATGTCAGATGGCACATCACAATGTGTGCACCCATTGCAGGGGCATATAACACAATGGTGACTCCTGTGTGCTGCCCATATCCCAGCTCACTGTGTGGTACTGTTTGCGTACCACACATGTGTTGTTCCAATGTATAGTACATATGCCTACATTGTACAACACCTCCACTGTTGTATGCACAGCTGTCCACACATGTAGCAATGACAGATACTGTGGTTTCATGTCAGTGTATCATTTTGTTTGTATATATTGCACATGGGTAGCCAATGTGAATGATGGGAGATGTGACCTGTATATCATGACTGGACCAAACATCAAGTGTACAAGTGTTAACTGGCCACATGGTGAATAGATCTATGCTTTAACATGCCTGATACTGATGACAGTCTCACCTGCAACGGACTGATGTCTGTGCGGCATGCCAGAGGTACCTGTATAGGGGTGACACAGCAGTTTGAACATTATCCATGACTGTATGACAGCCACAAGGTGCACTGTGCATGTTAACACATTAGCCTGTACAATAGTATATAGTATGCACATGTGTGCATACACAGGGTAGCATACTGTGGTATGTAGCATGTGTGTAAACATACCTTGCATATGATGTTAAATTACATAATGTACATTGACACATGCAACTAAATGGGATATAATAGTCACATGTGCAGTACTGACTTACCAGGCAACTCCAGGCTCATTGATTGGGAGACACCCACCTCCATGATGGCAGCTAGTGTTTGTGCATGTTGTTCTGAGGTTGTCCCCAGACTGGCCAGTAGCTCCTCGGTGGGTGTGAGTGGGGGCTGGGTTGGTGGCCCACTACCTGTTCCACCTTGTTCCTTGGCGACTGCAGTGGCACACTGTTTTGCATGTCATATCAAGTCCGTGCAGTGTCTGCACACCTGCTGGTAGGTGTGGTTATGGCCACCCACATCATTAACCCTCCTGCGAAGGTTCTGCCACAGGTCGTCACATTACTGGGCATGCTGTGGCACATGGCTAAACAACACCTTGTAGTTCTCATGGAGGTATGGGATGAGGACATCATCCTCCTGGTGGCTTTACCTGGCAGGTGTGAACGAGGCATTATCTGTAAGACATAATGATGGTGACAGGTCACAGTATCACAGAGATGCACAGAGATACTGCTGCACATACATTTGTATTAAATCTAGTACATCTGCACTGTTATCTTTGCAAATCATCATGACACTGACACGACTGACATGTTTGTGTCACACACATGTAACACCTGTTATGCATTGGATATCATCACCATATATGTGTGTCACCTCATTACATTGTTCATACTCCATGTGAATGCTGTCTTGATGTGGGTTTGCCTGCACTAGTGTTCTTACCTATCAGCACATGCCTGGATGTGTCCAGAGTAATGCTGTTGATCTTGATGCTGTGTATATGTCACATATCAGCACATACACTGCCTTAATGGACTTGAGCAGTGACAATGCACACATACGCATGGAAACCTTTACATGCATGTGTTTTGCCATATACATCTACACGGCACTGTACAGCAGTTCAACATCCTGCCACGGATCGCCTGTGTTGCACATGTGATAGACATGGGACAATGGCTACCCGGACATCATTCACAGGGATGGTTATCAACTATAGCATGTACGGGCAAGGTTTCCTAGCTGTATCCAACAGCCATTTTGCAACCGCGAGGTGCATCAGTGCCACATTACTGATCCAGACAGTTGATAATACATCTACCATGCGGTCATCACACCATGTATGACAGAGATGACATGTGCAGCTTTGATGGACAGAGTTGCATGGTATGGCGGGAGTATGTCATGTATATGGCACAGGGATCTGTCCAGCATGTGGCAATCCTAGTAGTAGGATGGTGGCTGTCCATGATGTATGTCTTTCAGATCAGGATATGTACGTGTAGCATGTCCAACATCATAGTGTAGCACGTCTTTATGCAAGGTAGCCAGCATGTTGCATAGTGGAGGTGAGGATTGTGAAGGCTGGTATCGCCCATCCAGGCATGGCCAATACCGCTTAAAGGTGATATGTGATCCAATATTGGTCACCCGAGTGCTGAGCATGTCTGTCCAATGATCCCCATGCTCATGGATGGCACCCTGTCATGACATGGGTGCCTCTTATGACTACCTAATAGGCCTAGAGACATCACCAACTCAGGGGAGGTGAACTGCACAGCACCATCCCTTACACAGTGTCCATAATGTTAACCGCAGCCTAGGTGGTAGTTAATGGGTACAGGGATATTCACCTAGCGGTGACAATGCTAATATCATCTGTCAGATTGTGCACATATGTCACACACCTCACCCACAAAGCCCATTCTGTACGTTGTCCACAACACTGAGACAGCTATTGCTCATAGGTCATGGCCATTCACATCCTTACATACACAGATGCCTCACATTTGTCTGTGTGGTATGGGCTACAATGAGGGGGGAGTACAACACATTAACCCTGTTTTACTGCAGCTGCCACTGGTGTGATATGCACATGTCACTCTGACACCTTTTGTAGTGTTGACTCTGTCAACAGGCCACTGGTAGAACACTCCTGTGACATACAAAGGTACATGTAGTCAAACATCCGTACTGTCATCTACGTCTGTACTGCTAACATCTACTTTGATAAAGGTTCATGGACTTGCAGACCATACTCAGCAGGGTAATAGTGCAGTGCCTCCAATTATGACTGTCGTCACCACTTGTGGGTTGATATTATCCAACACCCTATCTGTATTGCATTTTCATGCTTAGCACTTGTTCAGAACTTGTGAGCACTTCATGAGCTACTAATTAATATAGCACCCATTCCAAACCATTTCTCACAAGTACACTGTCTGTCCTTACATTTCCAGCTTGCTTACAGTACAACAGCTGTTGTACACACGTAACTCACATATCTTGTGAGACATGGTTGAATATACAGGCATGTCCAACTGTCACATACCAGTGCTATTATCTGTCTATATGATGAATATGGCGTACATGTGGCAAAAGATCAATTGTCTCATGTACACAGTCAATGCTTGCCTCCCAACATACGACACTATAGCCTGTGGGAGATGCACATATGTAGCCATTCTGGGAGTAATGCTCTCACCAACCCAGACTGAAACTGACAGTCATGTGGGGACGTGTTACATTTGCAACACACCCCACTCATCACATAGTCTCACAAGATCTCCACCACCACAGGCCACACATAGTATGAGTACAACTTTTGCAGAACCTCTCCATACTCTGTGTAGGCACCAAAGGCAGCCCCCATCACCAAACACAACAACAATAACTTATAGCCCACAGACTCATGTGTGCTCATCACATACAGCCAATAGGGTGTTATAACATACACAACACACCAGTCATAGGTGACTCGGTAGGCGGTCACACTGATGTCCCACTCAGCAGGCTACACAAGGTGATAGTCGCTTACATCTGGCTGTCGGGTAACTGGTTCTGCAACATAACCTATGCACCCATGCCACACCTCACCAGGTACAATTTGACTGTCATTCTCCATGTTAGTGTGACTGCCCTGAGATGTAACTTCACAGACTACATGTGCAGGGACATGCAATAGCTCACCGGTCTTGTAGCCCTGAAGGTATTGGCCAAGCCCTGGGGAGCATTATGCATTCATCCAGACTTGATACCACTGTACAATGACTGACTGTTTCACTTCAACAGTTGCCTATGCTCCTGCTATCATTCCACAAGCATCCAGTATCTGTCTGCTTTGACTGACACGGTCAACAAAACATGATGCTTTGGCACAGATGACCTGCACCTGTCAGCCCTGGGAGTACAGATAACATGTAAGGCCCTTGCTGCTCCTATACTGCCTGTCTTGCACAGTTTCCAATAACATTCACCACCAGAATGGGAACAGGCAAGCAAAACATGGGGTCATGTGAATCGATGCTTGACATCTTCATCTCTGATGCACGCAGGCAAGGCACTCCTTATAATGGACCACTTCAATATCTCTGTTGTGACTGGGACCTGACTCTAGGCTCTGCAGAGCACACCTGCACTGACAGGTTATATGCAGACCACACCTTTCAGTCATGTATATGCAGACCACACCTTTCAGTCATGTAACCTGGACCGGAACACCCATGGCTGAGGTGTTCCCATATTCCACTATGTTGTACACACCTCCTGGCTAGTTACTTAGCACAATGCATCAGAGGTGATCCATGTGCAACTAACTGTGGCCAGAACTGCTATACACATTGTAACATGCTACGGATTCAACAACATACCCCACGGTTACCAGCCTTCATTTCTTGGTGTACTGGACAGTAGGGTTCAGAAAGGTACTACTGATGTAAGACTGACACTACCCCACACTTAACTGGGATAGCCACTCATATACCGACACATTAGGCCAATGCTGTCTGGGATTCATAACCTCCACTCAGCTGGATAAACCCATACACACCACCTCCAAGACCAACAATATCCTAGACATGGACACTACCAACATGTGACTGGTGGTCCACACCTGGGGTTATCCCCTCATTGGTGGTTTCCGAACATATGCTAATCGCCCTTGTTATCCACATTCCGGCACCACACCCTTCACGGCATACACAGTACAAGATTACTACAATGCCTACTACAGACATCTTATCACAGCAGTAGTAAACATCATGACACCTGTGCAGATGGACAATGCACATACAAACGCTGAAACATACCCCAGTGCACTTCATTAGCACTTACACGACTGCATGGATCATGCTATTCCAAACAGGGCCATGATGGTACCCACCAGGCAATGGACGCCACTCTGGGGGTCCAGTTCCATGGACATAATGTACAACAAAAGGTGGAGGCTGTTGCAAAGTGGCGTACAATCCCATGGGTGGGGTAGCTCACTGGTCAGCCGCAGTAGGGCTATGGGATCCCTTATCACATACTCCGAACCTAGCTACGTAAACATTACTGCGACACATTCCAGGGTATACCACAAGGCATTATGGAGGTATGGCAGTAGTCAATGGCAATACCCACATCTGCTCTGACATACGGCAGTTACTAAGGAACATTACAGAACCAAGTGATGTTGGTAACATCCTGGTGGATGGGTTCAATGCTAACATTACACCCTCTCACTCCCTACAGGGCCACAATCCATGCAGGAACATTGCGGTGTCCCTGCAGTCACAACTACACAGTACTAACCTGCACTCTCTAAGGCCTGGAACACTGAATCCATGTGACCATCCAACATCCCAGTCTGTGATTTACACAAACCTCTGAACGACATGTCTCCCCACTTGGCCACCAGATTCAGTAATAGCCTTGTGTCAGACATTGTGGCCCCTGAATGGCACACAGCAACAGTTATCACACTCCACACAGGTGGTGCCACAATGAACCAGAGAGACTATTGCCCTATATGCCTGAATGGACTGTTCTGCAAGGCTATAGGACACATCATCATGGAAGTCATTCACAGAGACATTGGTGGGCTCCAGTCCTTTGATGCCACCCAGGTTGGACTTGTTAGGGCCAGAGCATGGCTCCTACACCTGGTGGACTCCTTTCATACAGTTACCAGGGTAGTTGATGACAGTAAGGGGGTCCACACAGCCTACATTGTCCTCTCATTGGCTTTCAGCACCGTTCTCCATTCTGGTATTGACAACATACACATCCACCTGCACATCGACCCCTATGTCTCAGGATGTTATGTAAAGTGGCTCACAGACAGGACCCACACAGTGAGGGTAGCATACCCTAGTACCTACTGTATTTCAGTTACACTTGGCGTACCACAGTCCTCAGTCATAGGGCCCCTCATGTTTGGTATATGCTTCCCTGAGGTACAGGCTAGCACAGAGAGACTTTTCCTGACTAGCTTTCCAGACAACTGCATACAAAGTGCCATGACTGATCCACCAGCTGATACTGACTCCCTCCATAAGGGTGTCACTGTGACGGATACCTGATATCAATATCATGGCCTCAAGCTGCATGACACACAGTGCATGAACATCCCCTTTGCATTACACCAATCACCCACTGACTATCACATAGGTGGTAGTCCCCTACATACATGTCACATTTTACGTGATCGTAGTACACACGTATGTAGCACCCACTCCTTTGATAACCATACTGCCAATGTGGCGTGGATATCCTTCTACATGGCCACCCTTATCTGTACTGGGTTTGTAGCTGGAACATAGGCACCCATTGTACCTCTGAACTCCTGACGTATACACACATTCAAGGGTACAACACCCCATTTAGGGTGTACCTTACAGAACAGCTACAGCTTTACATACCACAACATTAACACTCCATGAGGATTATTGAGCTCTGAAGGTTGACTTATGCGGCAGAACTACGGACACCATGACTGTACACATTTGCATACTGCATACTCAGGGATGGCCTCTGCTGAACATACAGGGCCCATGTCCACAACAATATTCATGGATATACTCCACATAAGTGACATAAGCAAAAGCCACTGAGTGCAACATGCTCATGGATATGTGCACACACGCAATGATGAGTGGGATGTGCTTGAGGGTTACATTCCCAAACCAGACACCATGCTTTGGAACATGATTCATATGTACATCACGCAGGGACACTCAGTAGCAATGTTCATGTGATACCTTACTTGGTGGATGGGAGACACACATGTACGCCAGGGATCACTGCAGTGGCTGTACTGTGCAGAGGTGCAAGTAACACATGGCTCTGCTGTTCACAGACAGGACACTACCCTACAGAGGTGCTGCTGGTGTAAACACTGTAGTTGGGCTTACACATAGACTTACCAGACAGCATAGTACCCCACTATGAACCTGTGAAACTATTACATGTCCTTTGTGCATGGTTAATTGAGTGGCTCTTCCATTTTGATTAGCTATCATGCTGTTACAGTGTCCCGTGACTACAAGCCATATGTATCCTGTTATTGTATATTGTACATGCCGATAGACGATACCTTTGGTATGCATGATATGACTGTTATGCTGTGTAGAATATCTGACATATCTACCTACAATATTGTACATTACACATATTTTACATATTATCCCATAATGCAAAGCATACTTGCACAGCAGGACCACCTTAGGCATGTCATTGTCGTTATATGCCCATACACATGCCTACTGTGACAGTATATCAACATATACTATCCCCTGCTATGGCACGTTCTTGTTGGACATACTCTACCACTGACGGCGGGAGGTATGGAATTGTTCTGTTTAAAGCCCTCATGTAGCATCCCTTGTGGTGTCTGTGATGGTCACCTTGTGGCCCACTGCAGGACACACAATTTCTACAAGCGTTACTATGCTCAGCAAGACATCACTACATAATACCTTTTCCCACTTTATGCATTGCAGACACTTATAATTAAATACAAAACAGGCTATACATACACTAACATACTGAGTGTTCTACATACCTTGTTAGCATTCCGAACTTTTATAACTATCTCTCTTACACTGTTTAAACAGTTCTGTGGTATGAGCATACGGTTTGCATGTCTGGCAAGTCATCCTTATATACGTTGATACCTGTAACATGTGGTTTCCTGCCACCAATTGGTGTTCCTGAGTAAATTATTACATGCACATCAGCTGTGCAGCTACTCCATTCACCAATTACGTGGCAACAGTGGGGTATAATTGAATTCTCCACTTGGGCGTTGCCCATTTGCCCTACCTTCGGGTTGTTGTGTGTAATTGCAACTGCTATGTGCAGAGACACAGATATTTTGGATTCATGTCCACCATGGATTGTGTGTGACAGCTAGAGTATGTGGTTCTACATGTGAGTGTACATGTCATCTCAAACATTTGATAAGGGACTGTTGCAAACAAAACCTGTAACATCGCTGTCTGTTCCATTATACAACAGCTACGATTTCAAATGGCTCCTTTAAAAATGTGTCTCTCACAAGGTATGTTAACGCTTTTGCAGATGTAATTGAGTGAGTGGATGTTTGTGCTGTTATTACAGTCTGTATTGCTATAGTTTCGTGTGTGGGGGATGTAGGTGGGTGTACGTAGCATATACAGGTTTGTGGGGCTTGCATTTCTACATATTCCATATATTTGTGTGGGCTCCTTCCCTAATTAAAGACCTATCAGTTAGTAAACTTTTGTTACGGGCATATACATTGGGCCGTTGTTAATTGGTTTCTATATAGTATGCAGGTGAGATTGATACTTCCATACCTCCAGAAATACAGCGATATGTATAGGAATGTTACTAAATGACAGCTGTCCCGTGTATTTCTGTCCCAAATATTTGCACTCATTGCAGTTGTGTTGGTAACTGAACCTCTTTGGCATGGGTTGCCACCTTTTCAAATGGCCATAATGGGACATTTGCGGGACACACATCGGTGTTTACAGGCTGGCACATACCCACGGTCAGTACACAGGATAGCACATACTTTTATCCTGAATACATACTTATTCTTATAGGACTTTGGCTACTTATCATATTTCATGTATCATTTACGTTTCTTACATACAGGCATAACTATTTAATGCAACTATTACATAATATATGGGACATAATTATATCCTATAATCTCAGAAATTTGCCCTTTTTAATGTTTTATGTCAGGACACAACTGCCCAGGGAGGGGCTGTCCCTCCTAATGTGGGACAGGTGGTAACCATATGCCTACGGCTAGCTATAACCACACCTACCATAATAATCTACCTCCGAGATAGCACTAACAGACACACGATGCAGACACACACACACACACACACACACACACACACACACACACACACACACACACACACACACACTCACACACACACATTACAGTCACACAGAAATGTACATGGCACCCTCACAAACACATACACAGACTACGGCAATCACAAACACAGTTGAACACAGTACCTACATGGACCGAAACATCGGCAGCGGTAACTAAATGTCCCTTCATATCATGATAATATTACTCGTGGTTCTAGTGTTCTGTACTGTGTTCTTTCGGTCTTTCAGCCTCGTGGTTACATGTGTCGGTATGTGACACATTCCATAGTTAGCAGTATCCTATTTATTTGTACCTCCATGGTTGTGTACATGTCATTGACCTATCTATATATTTGCAGATATCGGTGACTCCGTATATATCAACATATATCTCTCTATCACCATTTCTATCTGTATTTTATATATATATATATATATATATATATATATATATATATATATCTATCTATATATATATATATATATATATATATATATATATATATATGTATATATATATATATATATATATATATATATATATATATATATATATATATATATATATATATCTGACAGAGAGAGTGACAGGCAGAATACACCTTTCATTGTGTACTTGTCGGTGTATATTGTTTCCTGGACTCCGCACATTTGTGATTGAACCTGTCACATTACACACCTGCCATAGGTACATCTTGGCTACCATAGTGTTAGGTGATTGTGTACATGATTACGTGTTCTACTCCTGGCAGTGGTTGTTTTACCCTTCAGAGCAGGCACTATTAGTACAGGGGTGAATAATGCTGGTTTCACCTGTTTTGGACATCATTGACCATGATCTGCGCGATATCCATATAGTCATATTTAAACAACGCTTACTAGCACTGGGCAACGCATATTCCCGCTAATGTGTGCTAAACATGATCTGCTGACCTGCATCTGACATGCATTATTCATGCCTTCGGGATTACGTTACATCCCTTGCAGGATGTGGGACTGGGAACATGCACGACAGTCACTGCATTTACCACTTGGGCATCTGGGATTTGTATGCATGTTATGGTGTTTTGTATGTGGACTATACTATGGCTGTTACTCCATACTGCAATCACATGGGTAACTCAGTTAGTTTACATATGGATGAGTCCTATTAATGGTATGTCCATGTAATATGTAATGGATGTGCTCCAGCATTGGGTATGTATATCACAGTGAGCCACACACTATAATGTGCTACACCTTCAAACGATCATAGGTGGAGCATGCTGGGGTGACAGATACCTGTCATGGGTACACCCCATGCCTTGACACAACATCCATGATTACATTATGTGGAGCCCCTCATTAACGCACCAGGGAATCCATGCAGAGTGTGTGAGGAACAGTGATTACACACATGGGATCCTGCAATTGCCTCTGCTCCACTGAGCAACAGTTGGTTACTTGATGTTGTGGTGATAGCAGAAACTGTTTGCCTCGATTGATGTATGGCCTCAGACAATCGGTGTACCTACCGATGTACCTGGGAACCTATACACACAGTACCAACATATGCTGATAGGTGCGTGTACTGTTCAGGTGTTGACATTCCTTGTTCCAATAGCTGTTGTGTGTACAATGGTTGATGGCTGCCTATGTAGGAGTCACACAGTAGCCCACCTATACATTACAATTTACAGGTGGTCGTGTGTGTGTGCCATCCATTTTACTGTGTGTGCAGGTGGAGAGGTGTGTCAGTCCGTATACATTCCCTCTTTGCCAAGGCATAGGCATATTGGGCACACCTCCATCTGCCTACTGGGTGTTCGTGGTCTGAATCCCTCTGTGCCTGTGATGGCCTTGGCAATTGTGGTGGGCTATGAGGGTCTTCACCATTTTGTCCCTGCTGCAGCTGTTTCCGCAGGATCATATTATGTAGCATGGCACATACTATGAAGATGTGGGCACACATGCCTGGAGAGTACTGCAAGGCTCCACCAGATATGTCCAAGCAAGGAAACCATGATTTCAGCATCCTGAACACATGCTCTATGATGATTCTGTTTTTTGCGTGTGCCTCTTTATGGCGTTCCTGCATGGGTGTGTGTGCATTTTTGATGGGAGTCATCATCCATGGCTCCAGTGCATAGCCAGCATCCCGCACAAGGTGGCCATGTGGGATGTCCCCCCTGACAAATACCTGATACAGCTGTGAGGCATGCCAGATATGGGAGTAATGGTAGCTTTCAGGGTTGCCAGCACACACATCCATGATAATGCCCTGGGCATTGCACATGACCTGGCAGTTGATGGAGTGGAATCCCTTGTGGTTTATGTAGCACCTACCATGCTCACCGGGTGGTGACTTGATATGTATGTGTGTGCAGTCTATCGCACCCAGTACCTCCGGGTAGTGTGCCACATGGTGGAAGTGACGCATATTGCTGGCCAACTCCTCCTGCATTTGGGGGAAGTATATATGCTCATTGGCATGTGGTAACATGGCATCCAGGAACTGGTGTAGTACCCTGGATGCTGATGCTTGTGAGATCCACATTATATCTCCAGTTGGCCTTTGAAAGGTACCTGTGGCTAGTATTCGCAAGCTTACATATGCCTTCGTGTCCACTGGGATGGGTTCCCCTCTGTTGTTTCTGGATCTCAGGCGTGGCCAGCACAGCTCAACTATTTGCTGTAAGATGTCCCTGTCCACCCTGTAATGCTCTACTATCTCCAGATCATGTAGCCCCTGGTAGGTTACCCTTGGTCTGAAAACTCTTCTCCTCCTCCGGGACCTGTGGTGGTTGTCAGCATCATCCTCCACAACACCGTCAGTCTCTAACACATGGTGATGAATCACAGCTATGGCAGCTCCCAACATGTACATTTTAAAAGTTCCTCATATGTTTACACCTATGGTGTAGTGTTTGAGAATACACAGGTGTGTGTGGGGTGCTTTCACACTTTATACTATTGTGCTGTGAACACCGATGATGTCATAGGGTGTGTATGTACGATCGTAGCTACAGGGTATCTTATGTGTTTTACGACAGGAGCTACTATTGTGGTGGCTTTGGTGTTGAATTACATTTGGCTGCCGTGGATTACCTCTTGCCCTTCCCTTTACATTTCTTCACGTTTCACCTACCATTTTCTGGCATGCATTTAGCAGCCTGCTTTCATTTGTACTTTCCTAGACTTGGCTTATCTTGCGTAATGTATTCTATTGCCGGTCTACTGCAGGTTTGCTTTGCTTTGCTATGACAGTTCTCCTCACCAACTCAGGGGAGGTGAACTGCACAGCACCATCCCTTACACAG
Source organism: Protopterus annectens (assembly GCF_019279795.1). NCBI lineage: Eukaryota > Metazoa > Chordata > Ceratodontiformes > Protopteridae > Protopterus > Protopterus annectens. The sequence continues at coordinate 279,376,248 of NC_056734.1, forward strand.
TGTCCATAATGTTAACCGCAGCCTAGGTGGTAGTTAATGGGTACAGGGATATTCACCTAGCGGTGACAATGCTACTATCATCTGTCAGATTGTGCACATATGTCACACACCTCACCCACAAAGTCCATTCTGTACGTTGTCCACAACACTGAGACAGCTATTGCTCATAGGTCATGGCCATTCACATCCTTACATACACAGATGCCTCACATTTGTCTGTGTGGTATGGGCTACAATGAGGGGGGAGTACAACACATTAACCCTGTTTTACTGTAGCTGCCACTGGTGTGATATGCACATGTCACTCTGACACCTTTTGTAGTGTTGACTCTGTCAACAGGCCACTGGTAGAACACTCCTGTGACATACAAAGGTACATGTAGTCAAACATCCGTACTGTCATCTACGTCTGTACTGCTAACATCTACTTTGATAAAGGTTCATGGACTTGCAGACCATACTCAGCAGGGTAATAGTGCAGTGCCTCCAATTATGACTGTCGTCACCACTTGTGGGTTGATATTATCCAACACCCTATCTGTATTGCATTTTCATGCTTAGCACTTGTTCAGAACTTGTGAGCACTTCATGAGCTACTAATTAATATAGCACCCATTCCAAACCATTTCTCACAAGTACACTGTCTGTCCTTACATTTCCAGCTTGCTTACAGTACAACAGCTGTTGTACACACGTAACTCACATATCTTGTGAGACATGGTTGAATATACAGGCATGTCCAACTGTCACATACCAGTGCTATTATCTGTCTATATGATGAATATGGCGTACATGTGGCAAAAGATCAATTGTCTCATGTACACAGTCAATGCTTGCCTCCCAACATACGACACTATAGCCTGTGGGAGATGCACATATGTAGCCATTCTGGGAGTAATGCTCTCACCAACCCAGACTGAAACTGACAGTCATGTGGGGATGTGTTACATTTGCAACACACCCCACTCATCACATAGTCTCACAAGATCTCCACCACCACAGGCCACACATAGTATGAGTACAACTTTTGCAGAACCTCTCCATACTCTGTGTAGGCACCAAAGGCAGCCCCATCACCAAACACAACAACAATAACTTATAGCCCACAGACTCATGTGTGCTCATCACATACAGCCAATAGGGTGTTATAACATACACAACACACCAGTCATAGGTGACTCGGTAGGCGGTCACACTGATGTCCCACTCAGCAGGCTACACAAGGTGATAGTCGCTTACATCTGGCTGTCGGGTAACTGGTTCTGCAACATAACCTATGCACCCATGCCACACCTCACCAGGTACAATTTGACTGTCATTCTCCATGTTAGTGTGACTGCCCTGAGATGTAACTTCACAGACTACATGTGCAGGGACATGCAATAGCTCACCGGTCTTGTAGCCCTGAAGGTATTGGCCAAGCCCTGGGGAGCATTATGCATTCATCCAGACTTGATACCACTGTACAATGACTGACTGTTTCACTTCAACAGTTGCCTATGCTTCTGCTATCATTCCACAAGCATCCAGTATCTGTCTGCTTTGACTGACACGGTCAACAAAACATGATGCTTTGGCACAGATGACCTGCACCTGTCAGCCCTGGGAGTACAGATAACATGTAAGGCCCTTGCTGCTCCTATACTGCCTGTCTTGCACAGTTTCCAATAACATTCACCACCAGAATGGGAACAGGCAAGCAAAACATGGGGTCATGTGAATCGATGCTTGACATCTTCATCTCTGATGCACGCAGGCAAGGCACTCCTTATAATGGACCACTTCAATATCTCTGTTGTGACTGGGACCTGACTCTAGGCTCTGCAGAGCACACCTGCACTGACAGGTTATATGCAGACCACACCTTTCAGTCATGTATATGCAGACCACACCTTTCAGTCATGTAACCTAGACCGGAACACCCATGGCTGAGGTGTTCCCATATTCCACTATGTTGTACACACCTCCTGGCTAGTTACTTAGCACAATGCATCAGAGGTGATCCACGTGCAACTAACTGTGGCCAGAACTGCTATACACATTGTAACATGCTACGGATTCAACAACATACCCCACGGTTACCAGCCTTCATTTCTTGGTGTACTGGACAGTAGGGTTCAGAAAGGTACTACTGATGTGAGACTGACACTACCCCACACTTAACTGGGATAGCCACTCATATACCGACACATTAGGCCAATGCTGTCTGGGATTCATAACCTCCACTCAGCTGGATAAACCCATACACACCACCTCCAAGACCAACAATATCCTAGACATGGACACTACCAACATGTGACTGGTGGTCCACACCTGGGGTTATCCCCTCATTGGTGGTTTCCGAACATATGCTAATTGCCCTTGTTATCCACATCCCGGCACCACACCCTTCACGGCATACACAGTACAAGATTACTACAATGCCTACTACAGACATCTTATCACAGCAGTAGTAAACGTCATGACACCTGTGCAGATGGACAATGCACATACAAACGCTGAAACATACCCCAGTGCACTTCATTAGCACTTACACGACTGCATGGATCATGCTATTCCAAACAGGGCCATGATGGTACCCACCAGGCAATGGACGCCACTCTGGGGGTCCAGTTCCATGGACATAATGTACAACAAAAGGTGGAGGCTGTTGCAAAGTGGCGTACAATCCCATGGGTGGGGTAGCTCACTGGTCAGCCGCAGTAGGGCTATGGGATCCCTTATCACATACTCCGAACCTAGCTACGTAAACATTACTGCGACACATTCCAGGGTATACCACAAGGCATTATGGAGGTATGGCAGTAGTCAATGGCAATACCCACATCTGCTCTGACATACGGCAGTTACTAAGGAACATTACAGAACCAAGTGATGTTGGTAACATCCTGGTGGATGGGTTCAGTGCTAACATTACACCCTCTCACTCCCTACAGGGCCACAATCCATGCAGGAACATTGCGGTGTCCCTGCAGTCACAACTACACAGTACTAACCTGCACTCTCTAAGGCCTGGAACACTGAATCCATGTGACCGTCCAACATCCCAGTCTGTGATTTACACAAACCTCTGAACGACATGTCTCCCCACTTGGCCACCAGATTCAGTAATAGCCTTGTGTCAGACATTGTGGCCCCTGAATGGCACACAGCAACAGTTATCACACTCCACACAGGTGGTGCCACAATGAACCAGAGAGACTATTGCCCTATATGCCTGAATGGACTGTTCTGCAAGGCTATAGGACACATCATCATGGAAGTCATTCACAGAGACATTGGTGGGCTCCAGTCCTTTGATGCCACCCAGGTTGGACTTGTTAGGGCCAGAGCATGGCTCCTACACCTGGTGGACTCCTTTCATACAGTTACCAGGGTAGTTGATGACAGTAAGGGGGTCCACACAGCCTACACTGTCCTCTCATTGGCTTTCAGCACCGTTCTCCATTCTGGTATTGACAACATACACATCCACCTGCACATCGACCCCTATGTCTCAGGATGTTATGTAAAGTGGCTGACAGACAGGACCCACACAGTGAGGGTAGCATACCCTAGTACCTACTGTATTTCAGTTACACTTGGCGTACCACAGTCCTCAGTCATAGGGCCCCTCATGTTTGGTATATGCTTCCGTGAGGTACAGGCTAGCACAGAGAGACTTTTCCTGACTAGCTTTCCAGACAACTGCATACAAAGTGCCATGACTGATCCACCAGCTGATACTGACTCCCTCCATAAGGGTGTCACTGTGACGGATACCTGATATCAATATCATGGCCTCAAGCTGCATGACACACAGTGCATGAACATCCCCTTTGCATTACACCAATCACCCACTGACTATCACATAGGTGGTAGTCCCCTACATACATGTCACATTTTACGTGATCGTAGTACACACGAATGTAGCACCCACTCCTTTGATAACCATACTGCCAATGTGGCGTGGATATCCTTCTACATGGCCACCCTTATCTGTACTGGGTTTGTAGCTGGAACATAGGCACCCATTGTACCTCTGAACTCCTGACGTATACACACATTCAAGGGTACAACACCCCATTTAGGGTGTACCTTACAGAACAGCTACGGCTTTACATACCACAACATTAACACTCCATGAGGATTATTGAGCTCTGAAGGTTGACTTATGCGGCAGAACTACGGACACCATGACTGTACACATTTGCATACTGCATACTCAGGGATGGCCTCTGCTGAACATACAGGGCCCATGTCCACAACAATATTCATGGATATACTCCACATAAGTGACATAAGCAAAAGCCACTGAGTGCAACATGCTCATGGATATGTGCACACACGCAATGATGAGTGGGATGTGCTTGAGGGTTACATTCCCAAACCAGACACCATGCTTTGGAACATGATTCATATGTACATCACGCAGGGACACTCAGTAGCAATGTTCATGTGATACCTTACTTGGTGGATGGGAGACACACATGTACGCCAGGGATCACTGCAGTGGCTGTACTGTGCAGAGGTGCAAGCAACACATGGCTCTGCTGTTCACAGACAGGACACTACCCTACAGAGGTGCCGCTGGTGTAAACACTGTAGTTGGGCTTACACATAGACTTACCAGACAGCATAGTACCCCACTATGAACCTGTGAAACTATTACATGTCCTTTGTGCATGGTTAATTGAGTGGCTCTTCCATTTTGATTAGCTATCATGCTGTTACAGTGTCCCGTGACTACAAGCCATATGTATCCTGTTATTGTATATTGTACATGCCGATAGACAATACCTTTGGTATGCATGATATGACTGTTATGCTGTGTAGAATATCTGACATATCTACCTACAATATTGTACATTACACATATTTTACATATTATCCCATAATGCAAAGCATACTTGCACAGCAGGACCACCTTAGGCATGTCATTGTCGTTATATGCCCATACACATGCCTACTGTGACAGTATATCAACATATACTATCCCCTGCTATGGCACGTTCTTGTTGGACATAGTCTACCACTGACGGCGGGTGGTATGGAATTGTTCTGTTTAAAGCCCTCATGTAGCATCCCTTGTGGTATCTGTGATGGTCACCTTGTGGCCCACTGCAGGACACACCATTTCTACAAGCGTTACTATGCTCAGCAAGACATCACTACACAATACCTTTTCCCACTTTATGCATTGCGGACACTTATAATTAAATACAAAGCAGGCTATACATACACTAACATACTGAGTGTTCTACATACCTTGTTAGCGTTCCGAACTTTCATAACTATCTCTCTTACACTGTTTAAACAGTTCTGTGGTATGAGCATACGGTTTGCATGTCTGGCAAGTCATCCTTATATACGTTGATACCTGTAACATGTGGTTTCCTGCCACCAATTGGTGTTCCTGAGTAAATTATTACATGCACATCAGCTGTGCAGCTACTCCATTCACCAATTACGTGGCAACAGTGGGGCATAATTGAATTCTCCACTTGGGCGTTGCCCATTTGCCCTACCTTCGGGTTGTTGTGTGTAATTGCAACTGCTATGTGCAGAGACACAGATATTTTGGATTCATGTCCCCCATGGATTGTGTGTGACAGCTAGAGTATGTGGTTCTACATGTGTGTGTACATGTCATCTCAAACATTTGATAAGGGACTGTTGCAAACAAAACCTGTAACATCGCTGTCTGTTCCATTATACAACAGCTACGATTTCAAATGGCTCCTTTAAAAATGTGTCTCTCACAAGGTATGTTAACGCTTTTGCAGATGTAATTGAGTGAGTGGATGTTTGTGCTGTTATTACAGTCTGTATTGCTATAGTTTCGTGTGTGGGGATGTAGGTGGGTGTACGTAGCATATACAGGTTTGTGGGGCTTGCATTTCTACATATTCCATATATGTGTGTGGGCTCCTTCCCTAATTAAAGACCTATCAGTTAGTAGACTTTTGTTACGGGCATATACATTGGGCCGTTGTTAATTGGTTTCTATATAGTATGCAGGTGAGATTGATACTTCCATACCTCCAGAAATACAGCGATATGTAAAGGAATGTTACTAAATGACAGCTGTCCTGTGTATTTCTGTCCCAAATATTTGCACTCATTGCAGTTGTGTTGGTAACTGAACCTCTTTGGCATGGGTTGCCACCTTTTCAAATGGCCATAATGGGACATTTGCGGGACACACATCGGTGTTTACAGGCTGGCACATACCCACGGTCAGTACACAGGATAGCACATACTTTTATCCTGAATACATACTTATTCTTATAGGACTTTGGCTACTTATCATATTTCATGTATCATTTACGTTTCTTACATACAGGCATAACTATTTAATGCAACTATTACATAATATATGGGACATAATTATATCCTATAATCTCAGAAATTTGCCCTTTTTAATGTTTTATGTCAGGACACAACTGCCCAGGGAGGGGCTGTCCCTCCTAATGTGGGACAGGTGGTAACCATATGCCTACGGCTAGCTATAACCACACCTACCATAATAATCTACCTCCGAGATAGCACTAACACACACACACACACACACACACACACACACACACACACACACACACACACACACACACATTACAGTCAGACAGAAATGTACATGGCACCCTCAACAAACACATACACAGACTACGGCAATCACAAACACAGTTGAACACAGTACCTACATGGACCGAAACATCGGCAGCGGTAACTAAATGTCCCTTCATATCGTGATAATATTACTCGTGGTTCTAGTGTTCTGTACTGTGTTCTTTCGGTCTTTCAGCCTCGTGGTTACATGTGTCGGTATGTGACACATTCCATAGTTGGCAGTATCCTATTTATTTGTACCTCCATGGTTGTGTACATGTCATTGACCTATCTATATATTTGCAGATATCGGTGACTCCGTATATATCAACATATATCTCTCTATCACCATTTCTATCTGTATTTTATATATATATATATATATATATATATATATATATATATATATATATATATATATATATATATCTATATATATATCTATATATATATCTATATATATATATATATATATATATATATATCTGACAGAGAGAGTGACAGGCAGAATACACCTTTCATTGTGTACTTGGTGTATATTGTTTCCTGGACTCCGCACATTTGTGATTGAACCTGTCACATTACACACCTGCCATAGGTACATCTTGGCTACCATAGTGTTAGGTGATTGTGTACATGATTACGTGTTCTACTCCTGGCCGTGGTTGTTTTACCCTTCAGAGCAGGCACTATTAGTACAGGGGTGAATAATGCTGGTTTCACCTGTTTTGGACATCATTGACCATGATCTGCGCGATATCCATATAGTCATATTTAAACAACGCTTACCAGCACTGGGCAACGCATATTCCCGCTAATGTGTGCTAAACATGATCTGCTGACCTGCATCTGATATGCATTATTCATGCCTTCGGGATTACGTTACATCCCTTGCAGGATGTGGGACTGGGAACATGCACGACAGTCACTGCATTTACCACTTGGGCATCTGGGATTTGTATGCATGTTATGGTGTTTTGTATGTGGACTATACTATGGCTGTTACTCCATACTGCAATCACATGGGTAACTCAGTTAGTTTACATATGGATGAGTCCTATTAATGGTATGTCCATGTAATATGTAATGGATGTGCTCCAGCATTGGGTATGTATATCACAGTGAGCCACACACTATAATGTGCTACACCTTCAAACGATCATAGGTGGAGCATGCTGGGGTGACAGATACCTGTCATGGGTACACCCCATGCCTTGACACAACATCCATGATTACATTATGTGGAGCCCCTCATTAACGCACCAGGGAATCCATGCAGAGTGTGTGAGGAACAGTGATTACACACATGGGATCCTGCAATTGCCTCTGCTCCACTGAGCAACAGTTGGTTACTTGATGTTGTGGTGATAGCAGAAACTGTTTGCCTCGATTGATGTATGGCCTCAGACAATCGGGCGTGTACCTACCGATGTACCTGGGAACCTATACACACAGTACCAACATATGCTGATAGGTGCGTGTACTGTTCAGGTGTTGACATTCCTTGTTCCAATAGCTGTTGTGTGTACAATGGTTGATGGCTGCCTATGTAGGAGTCACACAGTAGCCCACCTATACATTACAATTTACAGGTGGTCGTGTGTGTGTGCCATCCATTTTACTGTGTGTGCAGGTGGAGAGGTGTGTCAGTCCGTATACATTCCCTCTTTGCCAAGGCATAGGCATATTGGGCACACCTCCATCTGCCTACTGGGTGTTCGTGGTCTGAATCCCTCTGTGCCTGTGATGGCCTTGGCAATTGCGGTGGGCTATGAGGGTCTTCACCATTTTGTCCCTGCTGCAGCTGTTTCCGCAGGATCATATTATGTAGCATGGCACATACTATGAAGATGTGGGCACACATGCCTGGAGAGTACTGCAAGGCTCCACCAGATATGTCCAAGCAAGGAAACCATGATTTCAGCATCCTGAACACATGCTCTATGATGATTCTGGTTTTTGCGTGTGCCTCTTTATGGCGTTCCTGCATGGGTGTGTGTGCATTTTTGATGGGAGTCATCATCCATGGCTCCAGTGCATAGCCAGCATCCCGCACAAGGTGGCCATGTGGGATGTCCCCCCTGACAAATACCTGATACAGCTGTGAGGCATGCCAGATATGGGAGTAATGGTAGCTTTCAGGGTTGCCAGCACACACATCCATGATAATGCCCTGGGCATTGCACATGACCTGGCAGTTGATGGAGTGGAATCCCTTGTGGTTTATGTAGCACCTACCATGCTCACCGGGTGGTGACTTGATATGTATGTGTGTGCAGTCTATCGCACCCAGTACCTCCGGGTAGTGTGCCACATGGTGGAAGTGACGCATATTGCTGGCCAACTCCTCCTGCATTTGGGGGAAGTATATATGCTCATTGGCATGTGGTAACATGGCATCCAGGAACTGGTGTAGTACCCTGGATGCTGATGCTTGTGAGATCCACATTATATCTCCAGTTGGCCTTTGAAAGGTACCTGTGGCTAGTATTCGCAAGCTTACATATGCCTTCGTGTCCACTGGGATGGGTTCCCCTCTGTTGTTTTGGATCTCAGGCGTGGCCAGCACAGCTCAACTATTTGCTGTAAGATGTCCCTGTAAGTACTATGTCTAGTACATTTGAGCCCCTTGAGGAGCCATGGACTATCTTTTCTAAAGCATTTGTGGTGACAAAGTCCAGGAACCTCTGGGCAAGCATGCCTGTGCTTGTGCATGTCTCCCAGTCAATGGAGGGATAGCTGAAACCTTCCAAGACTAAGGTGTTGGGCTGTATGACTAGTGACTCCGGTAAGTCCAGGTAGGTGGTGTGCTTTTCTTGGTTCAGGGTGGTGGAACTTTAGCTAGCAATGATGTGGTAGGGTACTTTCCCTGTAGTTAACTGGATGTGGAGTAGTTCAAGAAAGTCATACTGTTTGAAAAGTCTTGAGGTGTATTGGCCTTAATGAAGAAGGATACACCACCACCTTTGATTCTTTCACACTCATTTTGCAGTCTGAACATGTGGAAGGCATTGTAGCCTTGCACAGCTGGGGGGTTCTCCGTGGCCTTGAACCGTGTCTCAGTGACTGCACAGACATCGACATCTTCCAAGGTGAGGAGTGCTTCTAGGGAGTGCAGCTTACCATTCAGACTCCTAGCATTAAGTAGCAAAACCTTTAGTTTGTCTCAAGTGAATTTTGTTACACCAGAAATGTTGTTTTGACATTGCCTAAAAAGGCTCTATGGGGGAGGCAAGTGCCTTTGCCAATATCTGAAAACCTAGAGGAGACAGGGCAAAGCAGCATGGCCTGTCAAGCATGTCTTCCCAGGCTGACAGATACTGGATCCCCCTAGACTGACACTAGAAGCTAAACCAATTGTTGAAGTTGGCCATTTTTTGTTTATATTGTGGCATTATCCTGGGTGAAGGAAGAGTACTGCTTAGGGCTAGGGTCATACCTGCATGGGACACATAATTTGAGAGGTCAGTCACATCTGTCTTCACATAGCCCAGAGAGGTAATTCTCAAGTCATTCACCCCAACATGGACTATAACAGAGTCATGGTGGTACTTTTGTTAAGTGATTTCAGTGCATGCATAATATGACAGATTCTGGTACCTGACAGGCAGCTGACTGTGACCTTCTCTTTGTCCGGCCTGGTGAGGGGGACATCTGGGCATCTCACTGTACAGTCACCTATAAATAAGATATTAGGTTTTGGGGTGTTTTGCCATAGGGGCTTATTTGCTGAGACACTGGTGTATGCATTATTATGTGTAGTGGTTACTATTTGCATAGCAGTGTGTGCAAGTGTTTTAAATTTGGGAGATCTCTGATCCTTTAATAGGCTTTTACTGAGTACCTCCATGTATGTGGGTTTATGTGTTGTGACCTTATTTTGTGTGAGAGGTGAAGTGTGTGTGCTGACAACCTGTTTTGTGTCTGGATTGTTGTTATGTGAGAGAATTCACTCCAGTTTCATAGTGTGATTACATCTCTCACATAGGACATTTGTTTGTTTGTTTTATGAGGAAGTGGTTGTCAGAATACATGAAGCAATTACTACATTGCCTCAGGATGCCCATGTCAGTCAGGCTGGCCGGAGAAATGATGGTAAACTGCCCATCCGTTATAGCAGGTTTTTTACTGTAAGTACTATTAAAGAAGGGAGTGGATTAGTTAGACTATTTTTTTGTGCTAGGACTAACAAAGGGGCTTGTTCTATTGAAGACTAAGGATGATAAGTGTGGCAACGCTGTTCAGTGCACATCTGAGTTGCCCATAGCTTGGAAGGGCTCCACTGACAGATACATACATACATACATACATACAAATATTTCAAGCATGGGCATTAATGCCCTTCTAGGTTGCCAATATACCAAAACACCTGTTCCCATAATAGGTGTCCAGGCTGTTCTTAAAAATATCTAAACCGCTACTTGCTTTGATGTAATTTGGTAGTCTGTTCCATGCATCAGCTACTCTGTCAGAGAACCAATTAGTATAGTACACTTCTCATTCCTATAGCATCTTCTACACATGTTGTCTGATGATTCTCTAGTACTTCTTGTTAACCCCAAACATTCCCAGAGGTAGTTGTCCCTAAATGCCCTATATACCTGAATACGATCTCCTTTTAAATATCTGAGAGACACTGTACAAGTTCAGATATTTTAGTCTTTCATAATATCTTAGATTTTCACATCCATGGATGCCCTTAGTGTATTTCCGTTGTACTCTTTCCAGTTTATTCATGCTTGTTTTCCTATAGGGTTTCCATATTGTTATTCCATACTCAAATTTGGGTCTAATGTAACTAACAAACAATGACTTCATTATGTTTGATTTCCTAAACTTTATAAATCTTTTTATACAACCTATAGTTCTATAACTATCATTTACCAATTGATTGATATGATTAGAAAAACTCAGCTGAATTTACCCATATACCAGGTCCTTAAATGAGTCTACAGTTTCAATCACTGTGTGCTGCATTAAATATTCACCTTTCAATTTATGCCTACCAAATCTGATATACTTAGTTTTTGATGTGTTTGTCAGCATATTATTCTCCTGTGCTCAAATGGTCAATTTAGTCAAGTTATTTTGCAGACATGCCTTATCTGTAACCCATATAATCAGTTTATCCAATTACAGGTCATCTGCATGTAGACTGTAGAGCACCTCAGATGAGAAAGTTAGGTCCGAAAGATATAATCTAAGCAAGTAAGGACCTAGGGCAGAGCCCTGTGGGACACCCTGACTGTAACCAAGGATTTCACCTGTCCAGTTGCTGTATGATACTTGCCATGTCCTGTTTGTAAGCCATGCAGCTATCCATCTTATCAAGTACAGTATCAGTATCAGTACATCAATACCTAGTTGTACTAATTTATCAATCAGTGTTATGTGTATAACTCTATCAAATGCTGAAGTTAAATCTATATAAATTATAACACAACACAATTTTTCATTCATAGCTGTTATTATATTATTATAGAACAACACGTCACAGATGGTAATAGATCTGTTTTCAACATATGCATGCTGATATATGGTTTCAAGTCCCAGTCTATCCAGTTCTGACAATAACTTATCCAATATTACCTTCTCCATTTTTTTCCACAACATGAAAGTAGACTTAAGGGTCTATATGACTCTGGGTTTGTCCTACTCCCCTTTCCCTTAAAAACAGGTTTAATAAACGTGTGTCTCCAATCTTGAGGAATATCCCCATATTTATATGACCTAGTGAATAATAGATATAATGGTACTGTAAGTTCTTGCTGAAGTGTTCTCAGGTCAATGTTACTAATTCCATCTCCTCCCTGTGCTTTGTTTGGATCCAGTTTGCTCAGTTCCTTTTCAATATAATCTAATTTGATTCCAGTATCTGGGGTTACCTGGATGTCACTAGGACAACTTACCACTCCTTTTGTGGAGCCAAACTGTTTTGTGTAAGATTTTGTAAATATATCTATAGTCTGTTGTGTCAGAATAAATTTTAGAATCTGCGCACAGTTTATCAATTGTGTGTCTTTACTCCTACCACATCTTATGTAGTATTATGCTTAATATCTTTATATAAATTTTCTTCACATTTTTCTTGATCTTGTCTCACACTATGTTTAATGTTTGTCCAGCTTATTTATTTCAGTTTTCAAAGTTGTAGTTCGACCATTTCTTATATTTTGTGTCTCTCACCTTAATCAGATATCTTGTTCTTATGGAAATATATCTGTCTGATGTTGTATGCCTAGAACCTTTATGTTAAAACTTTTTTTTGATTTTTTTGTACTAGAACAATTTCTCTTTCAGAATTTTCACATTCCATCTGCAGGTTTTCCACTGAACACTTCACTCCAGTTAGTTTTACATAGTGACTGTTTTGCTTCCATATAATCTCTAGTTAACCTTCTGTGCATTGACTTAGATTTCAGTTTGGCAGAATTATCTAGCAACAAATTAACCTTTATAACGCCATGATCACTGCACATCAATGGTGGTAAAACTTGACTTGAAGTTACAGTCCTTTCTTTGGGAACACACACAATGTCTAGTATGTTCCATCACCTGGTAGTTTTTTTTACAATCTGAAGCAATTGTTCCTGAATTTACACTGTGAATAATTTCCTTACTAACATTGTAGAATCAATATTATTCCAGTCTGTTTATGGTAAATTTAAGTCCCCAGCTAATATTATTATTCTCTGCTGTGTTTCATGTAAGAAATGTATGAATTCCTCTAGGTCATCTGCACTTGCCTTTGATGGTCTATACACTCCAGCAATTGTTACATCTTCCAGGGTTGTCTTTATTGTCACAGTTATTGTCTATAGTTTTGGTGTTATCATTGACAGATGTCTAGGGAAATTGTGTTTCAAGGGATTTACATCTATACAGGGCACCACTAACCCCCACTGTACAGTGCACAGCAATACGCAAATGCAAGGCTTAAATACAGGTGAAAATAAACACTAGCTATCTACCAATAGGAAGGCGCAGAATGAACTTTTCTCCAGCAATCTGCAGCTCAGACAAGGCTGGATCTACAATCTTCTGCCACAAGGGTGCAGGGGATCCCTTCTTAATGTAGAATGGCTGGTTTAGTGCTCAAGTGTATCAATAACAGGCTAGATTCAGCAGGCATGAATCTACACTGTGTTATTTACGTTAATAGTGCAGTTGAAATCAAGTGCAGAAAATGATGCAGTCGTAAACAATAAAAAGCAAAAATAATGCAGCAGTTAGTTAAAATGCAGTTTTAAAAAGTGAAGTAGAATCATAAGATATAATTATTGTCTTATTTTTAGCCTTTGATGCATTGGATTTCAGCACACTCTGAACTTCTGGCAAAAGATGTAAATTTAGAGCAGCTCCAGTTAATTGAGCAGAAACAATGCAAATGTGAGGCTTAAATGCAAGTGAAAATAAACACTTTTAAGCTAATCTACCAAAAGGAAAGCACATAATGAACCCTTCTTCGGCAATCCCCAACTCAGACAAGGCTGGATCTACACCCTGATGTCACAAGGGTGCAGGGGAGCCCTTCTTAATATAAGATGGGTTGCTTAGTGCTCAAGTGTATCAATAGCAAGGCTAGGTTGAAATCAAGTGTAGAAAATTATGCAGTCACAAACAGTGGGTGGATTCCAGGATACTCTGCTAGAAACTGACTATTGACATGTCAGACTTTAGGAAGCATAATGCAGTTAAACATCTGCTCCAGTACAGTGAAGACACATTCCATTGTATTAACCAATATTAAAATTCCAAGATGAAGTATTAAGTAGACTACCATCTTTAACAAAACTGGATTATTTGGTCTGCAATATGTTACTGGAAATATTTACCTATAGTTTATAACACGTACCTTGTGAAGGATGGGTTATCATTGGGCAAACATATCTAGGTGGTCAACATGACTGAGTGACAATCAAAAGTTCCAGAAATATCATCCACATAAGAATACAACAATGTTTTTGCAGACATCTGCTGCACCCCTTACCTAAATGTGTACATATCAAACTGACTGAAATCATCCTCTTGGTCAGTGCTAATCAGAAGTCTACTTCGTTATTCTAATAGTCCACTTGCTATGCTTTACAGATTTCATACCATAATACATTCATTTTCTTAATGAACTGTCTAACTTTTTATGTAGAGCATCCTTTCTAACAATAAATAAATGAGATCTAACAGATTTAACAAACTTACAGAAGAGAAAATTAGAAAATTCCTTAATCAAATGAAAGTGTCATACAGAGTATGTCATTGTTTATCCTTGGAAGCTAGAGAGGCAATTACAATCAACATACTGTTTCTAAGAAGTGAATATGCTTTGCCAGTTGTAACACTCCATTTTTTACACACTGCTACAAATCACAAAGAATAAAATACCAAAATGTATACTTCTGGACAGCAGTCATCAGCACCCTTATGTTACCTTGCTGAAAGTTAAGTGGCTGCCAGTGGAGTCTAAGGCTAATTTGTTAC